>NC_088415.1:96535435-96609243 GCF_034236695.1 Oncorhynchus nerka
TTTGACGCCATTTCCGGGCACAACTTGCAGACCTGTTTACGTGCTGCTGTGCGTTTTGTTACCAATCTTACTTTGCTTCCTGACAACTTTTTTTTACTTTTTAATTACCGTTTATATTTTTTGTTTTTTCCCTCAACTTTTTTTTCATTCAACTTTTTCACTCCGGGCGCTTATCTGGATGTGGTTCGTCAGGACCTCCAACAGCCGAAGCCAAGTAGTAACATTAACATGATGCTTTATCTGGACGTGGTTCTTCAGGACCTCCAACAGCCGAAGCCAAGTAGTAACATTAACATGATGCTTTATCTGGACGTGGTTCTTCAGGACCTCCAACAGCCGAAGCCAAGTAGTAACATTAACATGATGCTTTATCTGGACGTGGTTCGTCAGGACCTCCAACAGCCAAAGCCAAGTAGTAACATTAACATGATGCTTTATCTGGACGTGGTTCGTCAGGACCTCCAACAGCCAACCAGTAGTAACATTAACATGATGCTTTATCTGGACGTGGTTCGTCAGGACCTCCAACAGCCGAAGCTAAGTAGTAACATTAGCATGATGCCTTCTAATTGCAGTCGCTGTACTCATAATATACAGGAGAACGATCGCCTTACGGCGAGGATAGCTGTGCTACAAGCCCAACTTCAGACGCAATCGTTAGGCAAGGGTAATTTCAGTGTAGGAAAGGATGAAACAGCGTCCGTGCCACCAGTAAGTACAGATAGTAACGTTAGTATAAATCCCCTCGCACGGTCCCCGCAGCCTGACAACTTTCTCACGGTTTCTGGAGGGAAATGCTGTAGGAACGCTCAACCGGTGTGGCTCATTCAGCCGACAGAAACTTTCAACCGGTTTTCCCCATTAAGCAAGGAGTCGGAGTCAGAGGCCGAGCCTTCTCTTGTCTCTACTCCTCCCGTTACAGGGTCTGAGACGCCGAAGCTTCCCACCATTAGCTCTGACAAATTGAAAACTCTAGTCATTGGCGACCCCATTACCTGCAGTATTAGACTTAAAACAAATCATCCAGCGATCATACACTGTTTACCAGGGGGCAGGGCTTCCGACGTTAAGGCTAATCTGAAGATGGTGCTGGCTAAAGCTAAAACTGGTGACTGTAGAGAGTATAGAGATATTGTTATCCACATCGGCACCAACGATGTTAGGATGAATCAGTCAGAGAACACCAAGCGCAACATAGCTTCAGCGTGTAAATCAGCTAGAAAGATGTGTCGGCATCGAGTAATTGTCTCTGGCCCCCTCCCAGTTAGGGGAAGTGATGAGCTCTACAGCAGAGTCTCACAACTCAATCGCTGGTTGAAAACTGTTTTCTGCCCCTCCCAAAAGATAGAATTTGTAGATAATTGGCCCTCTTTCTGGGACTCACCCACAAACAGGACCAAGCCTGACCTGCTGAGGAGTGACGGACTCCATCCTAGCTGGAGGGGTGCTCTCATCTTATCTACCAACATAGACAGGGCTCTAACACCTCTAGTTCCACAATGAAATAGGGTGCAGGCCAGGCAGCAGGTTGTTAGGCTGTTCCACTATGCTGGCAGGCTGTTAGGCATGCCTGCCAGCATAGTGGAGTCTGCCACTAGCACAGTCAGTGTAGTCAGCTCAGCTATCCCCATTGAGACTGTGTCTGTGCCTCGACCTAGGTTGGGCAAAACGTAACATGGCGGTGTTTGCCTTAGCAATCTCACTAAGATAAAGACCTCCTCCATTCCTGTCATTATTGAAAGAGATCATGATACCCCACATCTCAAAATAGGGCTACTTAATGTTAGATCCCTTACTTCAAAGGCAATTATAGTCAATGAACTAATCACTGATCATAATCTTGATGTGATTGGCCTGACTGAAACATGGCTTAAGCCTGATGAATTTACTGTGTTAAATGAGGCCTCACCTCCTGGCTACACTAGTGACCATATCCCCCGTGCATCCCGCAAAGGCGGGGGTGTTGCTAACATTTACGTCTTTTGAGCTTCTAGCCATGACATTTATGCAGCCTACTCAATAACTTTTTATAGCTACTGTTTACAGGCCTCCTGGGCCATATACAGCGTTCCTCATCGAGTTCCCTGAATTCCTATCGGACCTTGTAGTCATAGCAGATAATATTCTAATCTTTGGTGACGTTAATATTCACATGGAAAAGTCCAAAGACCCACTCCAAAAAGCTTTCGGAGCCATCATCGACTCAGTGGGTTTTGTCCAACATATCTCTGGACCTACTCACTGTCACAGTCATACTCTGGACCTAATTTAGTCCCATGGAATAAATGTTGTGGATCTTAATGTTTTTCCTCATAATCCTGGACTATCGGACCACCATTTTATTACGTTTGCAATTGCAACAAATAAACTGCTCAGACCCCAACCAAGGAACATCAAAAGTCGTGCTATAAATTCACAGACAACACAAAGATTCCTCGATGTCCTTCCAGACTCCCTCTGTCTACCCAAGGACGCCAGAGGACAACAATCAGTTAAGGATCCGAGCAAAATACCAGTCTTGGTAAAGTTGAAAATGTATCCTGAGGCCTTTGACTCTACAGCTACCGTACTCACCAGTTTCTCCCCAGAGGTCCATGGGTCATCCCTGTAGACTGCCTGAAGCTGGTGCCTTACAGCTGTATACTTATCAACTTAGGACGGTGCTCTAAGCAACACACCGCTATGTAGGAACGCCCTAGACATGACATTAGACACAATGCCATGATAGAGGCATTTAGCCAAGACCGTGGACATATATAGAATACAGTCCCATTAGAGGATTAATGTGTGGTAACTATATTTTGTATATCTTTTGTTTATGATTTTTTTCATTTTTGTTTAGTTTTCTTTTGACACTTAGGCAGATGTTAACGCACACACACTCACAAAATAAGTACTTACATTTCTTCCCCAAATGTGTGGCGTTGTGGCACTAACTGATGGCTGTATGGGGAACTTGTTTATGGCTCTATTCCTAAATTACTGTCCAGATCTACTAGTCTGGACGACGGGTACGGAACGGCGATTCGCAACCCGGACATCCCCTGCCCATTCTTGTGGTGGCCTGCTCCTTCTGAATACCTACCAGGGTAAACCACCAGAGGGGGACCGCAATGGTGATCCACAACCCGGACATCCCCTGCCCATTCTTGTGGTGGCCTGCTCCTTCTGAATACCTACCAGGGTAAACCACCAGAGGGGGACCGCAATGGTGATCCACAACCCGGACATCCCCTGCCCATTCTTGTGGTGGCCTGCTCCTTCTGAATACCTACCAGGGTAAGCCACCAGAGGGGGGGGACCGCAGGGTGACCCACAACCCGGACATCCCCTGCCCATTCTTGTGGTGGCCTGCTCCTTCTGATTACCTACCAGGGTAAACCACCAGAGGGGGACCGCAATGGTGATCCACAACCAGGACATTCCGTGGTCCTTTTTATGGTGGGTTGCAACTTGCAGAATCCTTCCAAGGTTGAACCCACCGGAGGGGACTGTCATGACTCTCCTGACAGTGGATCAAAAGACCCATCAGCTAGGCAAATGTTTGAAGATAGCCAGACCTCCTCTCTCCCACAGAAGAGGGGAAGGGGGACTGTGCCGGTCTTGACACCTTAACACTAGGTCATAAATTTAGAGAGAACTTTCTCTTTCTTGCCCTGCAATATTGGGAAAGAAATCCCTTTGTCTACAGCAGATCTTTGTTTTTGTAGTCTGTAGGCAGGTTTCCATTGACCCAGATTTATTCTACAAAAGCTGTCGCAATTTTTTTGTTGTTGCAACATGTAATGGAAACAGCAGATCTAGGAGGTTTTTGAAAGATTGACAACATTTTATCCATTCGTCGGGGGTCGATTTTTCTTTTGTCGAACTTTATTGCCAAAAATGATGGAAAACATGACTGCTGAATATTGTTGAAGGTAAGATGTCATCACGTAACTATAAGCTCCACTCTACACGTTTAATTCAAAATGCCTATTACTTTCTAAATCATTTTTTTCAGCTATACATTTTTTTTTCCATTGCAGGACAAGGATTGTCCTCACTTTCAAAAATGCCTGAAATGCTTCAACTTGCATTTCTGATTGACTGGCAAGTTTCACCACCCAATTATGTCAGATCTACAGGAGTGTACGTTTCACCTTCACACGAACTAGGCGCGAACCAGGTGCAAACTAGCCTAGGCAGCCGAAGCAGCGCTTCATTTTTGCTGGATCCTGCCAGAACAGGATCCAGCACCTCCCAGTTTTGGACTGATTCGTTCCGGAAACCATTTGCCAGGATTTGCCTCTCCTGGCATGTTTTTTATTTTTACAAAATGTTTATTCTAATAAGGGCTATTAGAGTTAATTCCAAGTTGAGTCTGTAATTCTGTAATTCTCATGCCCCTTAAAAAACATAATGTGAAAAACATGCCTGATATTCTAAGAATTGATTAGTGTTGGGTCAGCCCAGGTTTAGCCTATGGTTTGTCGCCTATATAGATCAAGGAGTGGCCATTGCTGTGGTGAGAGAACTAGGAGATTCAGTTTCTATCATCTCCCTCACTCTCTCTGCTCTGAGACGAGCAACTCTTCTCTCCAGCAGTTGGACGTAATCATTTATTTCCTTATAGAATCATAGCCCCACAGGAAGGGTGCTTGAGTTGGAGCAGCACCCGATACATTAAAATACATTTGCCAAAGTGAATTACTTCTGTCTGTTCAGAAAGAAATGAAATCATTCAGATTACTACACCAGGAGTAGGCCTATAATATAGCCACAGAGGATCAATAGCTTATTTTTAAAAAAATAGCTGTGGATTGTGTGTAGCCCAATCACAAGGCCTACAAGTTGGGAGCATGCGGAAAATCTGTCAGTGATGCAGCTACAACAGGGCTTCGCTATATTTAAAATACAATCGCAGGTTGGAAAGCAAATGGATCCTGCTGAAAAGAGAAGACTATTCTGTCTATAGGCTACCAAGTTATCAACTTCCAAATAGGCATATAGAGCGAGCAACATTGTTAAGGTAAGGGTTAAGGTTAGGGGTTAAGGTTTAAGGTAGGAATGTCCCAAGGAACCCGGATAGCACTGACCCTCTCACAACAGGTTATACTATGCATTCCATCCTAACGTGAACGACTCAAGCTGTTTACCATAGACACCACCCCCAGAGCTGTCTTCTACACAAAGTTGTAAGGAAACAGAACAGAGATAGCCAGGCAGAGAAGAGGGTTGTAATTTCGCAGATGTGGCCAGCTACATTCTGTATTACAAAACCCTTCAAATGGTGAGACTCTCCCCCCAAATGAGTCTTTCATTCAAAATTATATTCTTTATTTAAAACAAAGTGCATAACTTAAATCAACAAACATGTCTGATCAACAGCTGTGGGCTCATCTCGAGGCAGACTTTAGGGTAAACATTGTTTAAATGAAGATAACATAACGAGACTCCCAGATGATACCAAACACTAGACAGATAGCTGCTTACCTACTTGCCTCAGTAGGGTACATGGATGAAAACAAAGATAATATGATAACTTAACATTGTTTGTCAGTTAACGTGGTGGCTTTTCGGAAGATAATTAAGTTATATTGTACCCTGATCTGTATGTGCTTTAGTCAACTCCTACTTTTGCCTACATACTGTAGGTATGCATGACCAGGCTAACTATGGTAGGTGTAAAAACTAAAACAGCGTAGAAACCATGCATAAAAGAAAGACAATGCCCTGAAACACAAACAATGGCTACCTGTTTGTTTGCATGTGGATCAAATATAACGCCAAGGATAAGTACACATTCAGCTTTGGGAGTATTACAAGGTAAAGCAGCTTGTCCAAAGAGTAACTTTCACCAGGATGGATAAATATGTAATAGTTGTTGCTTGGCTATAGGAAAGATCCATGTCTGATAGTGGCATACATCAACATGCATAGCCTGGGAGAACAGGTATGTATACTCACATACTCCCACACTTCTCTTACCATGAAATAGCATAACGTTAAGATATCCAAACCTAAAATGTATGCTTGAAATAAAACATAAAAAGTAAATTTAAAAATAAACTACATGATCTAAACCCTGGAAAAACTGAATCAGAGTGAACAGAACCCTGATTAAAGAGACTTCTTCTGAAAGTCTGACTCACATTTTCTTGAGGTTGTGGTCACCAACCCATGGTCCTAGGGAGCAACAGGGTGTGCAGGCTTTTGTTACAACCCATCATGAACACACCTGATTCAGCTAGTCAGTTCATCTTAATGACATAGATTAGCTGAACCAGGTGTGTTAGTGCTGGGTTGGAACAAAACCTTGCATACCCTGTGGCCCTCAAAGACCATGATTGGTAACCACTGCCATAAACAGAAGGATACTCTCCCGTTTCACATATTCCTCTTAAAAGAGTCTGGTCTTTGCCTTCTCTTGTCCACCATTGACTGCAGCCCAGCCTCTTCCTCCCTGGCTATCCTCTTCATCATTATCATCACTGTCATTGTTGTGTGCCCAGCTTGCCTTAAGAGGGGTGAGCTCTGGTGCAATCACATCTCCATCCTAAATAAATGTGAACACAAACACACAGGGATACCAGTGTAAATTTTAAACACAGGGAAAATACTGTGTGTTGTGCAGGTAAAATAGTGATAGCTAGCTGGCTTAGCCTTGCACTGTCAACGTAAAAACGCTAACAACTTGAGATAAAATGATATATAAATGAAAGAGAGGCCTCCTGACCTGAGGTTTGGAGAAGTTCATATCCATGCACCACTGGACAAAGTTCTTCTTAGCTGCCTCCATGGTCCTCTCATCGGTCTTCTTACAGTAGACCCTGACCAGCTGCTCAGCAAACCGTTCTGGCAGCAGCTTGGACACCTACAGGAACAACAATTATCATGTTTCCAAGCTCCAAAAATGATTAGATAATAACAAATAAAATAAAAATATGTCATTGAAGTAGAGACCTGGTCCTTACGGATCCGGTAAGCTTTGGTTGGGTCGTTCTTACAGTAGAAGTGCACTTTGTCGATGGGGTTCTTCTCCTTCATACCCCAGTCCATGTTGATGATCTGATAGAGAGAAAGAGAGGGGGGGGGGGGAGATGGACTTACAAAGAGATACCTATGTTCAACAGAACAACTGGTAACAAAGGGTTAACTATAGAAAAGGGGGGGCTATGGTAAAATGTTTTCAATCAGTTCCCTGATTGAGGTGAAAAAGACTGGACACTCACATTGACAACAAAGTCCCCTGGCTGCAGAGTAACATTTTGAAGGTCATTCTGAGGCCTGGACCTCGCCACACAGCCTGCCCAGTCCAGGAGCTTTTCCTGGGGGAAGAGAAGACGAGGGTGAGAGGTACATAATATGAATCTCGTAGAAAGCTCCGCTAGTATGCCATGGAAGGATATCCTCTCTCCAAACACACGCACACACACCTGTGAAACCTCCATTCGCTTCTCAGCCTGAGTCTGTCCCACACACTTGTAGAGGCGTCTGCAGGTGATGTTTTGGAGGATCTCTCTGGCTTCAGCCAGCTCAGAGGATGACGAGTACATAATCTGCTCAAACACATGGTCTACAGGGGAAAGGAGGAGGGAGGGAGAGGGGAGAGACAAGGTGATAAGGAGTGTGGGAAGATGAGAGGTAATCATGCAAACCAAACCCAGCAGTAATTATATGGACAGCAATGTGCCACACAAAAAAACAGGTATGGAAAACCCAGCCTGTTTGGACAGCCTTGACGCCTGGCATAAAACCCAGACAACCAGAAGTTTGAGAGTAAGTAGAACAGACCAGAGCCATTCTACACTTTATATTTCTATGGGGTTGAACGGACCTGTGAGTTTAGTGTAGGCCTCCATGTTGTCTATTGCTGTGGAGATGGTGAACATCTTTCCCCCTGAACCTTGTATCTGGATGTGGGGGTCTGCCTTTATAAAGGCCTCTGTGATCCTGAAAAAAAGACAAGACAATATAACATCTAATTTTGAACATATAAAATACAGCAGAAAAAAATCAATTTCTGAGAACCTGTATGATGTATATAGGAAATAACACAGATATACAGTACCAGGGGAAAGTTTGGACACCTACTCATTCCAGGGGTTTTCCTTTGTATTCTACTTTGTAGAATGATAATGAAGACATCAACATTAAGACATGTTAAACAAATCAAAATATATTTTATATTTGAGATACTTCAAACTAGCCTTGATGAGACATGAGGGGGGGCATAATGAGGAGGGGGCATAATGAGGGAGGGGGGCATAATGAGGGAGGGGGGCATAATGAGGGAGGGGGGCATAATGAGACATGAGGGAGGGGGCATAATGAGGGAGGGGGGGCATAATGAGGAGGGGGCATAATGAGGGAGGGGCATAATGAGGGAGGGGGCATAATGAGGGAGGGGGCATAATGAGGAGGGCATAATGAGGGGAGGGGGCATAATGAGGGAGGGGGGCATAATGAGGAGGGGGGCATAATGAGGGAGGGGAGGGGGCATAATGAGACATGAGGGAGGGGGCATAATGAGGGAGGGGGCATAATGAGACATCAGGGGAGGGCATAATGAGACATGGGGAGGGAGGGGGCATAATGAGACATGGGGAGGGAGGGGGCATAATGAGACATGGGGAGGGGGGGGGCATAATGAGACATGGGGAGGGAGGGGGGCATAATGAGACATGGGGAGGAGGGGGGCATAATGAGACATGGGGGAGGGGGGGCATAATGAGGAGGGGGCATAATGAGACATGGGGAGGGAGGGGCATAATGAGACATGAGGGGGGCATAATGAGGAGGGGGCATAATGAGACATGAGGGAGGGGGCATAATGAGGGAGGGTGGCATAATGAGACATGAGGGAGGGGGCATAATGAGGGAGGGGACATAATGAGAAATGGGGGGGGGGAGGCATACTGAGACATGAGGGAGGGGGCATAATGAGACATGAGGGAGGAGGCATAATGAGGGAGGGGGCATAATGAGACATGAATGAGGGGGCATAATGAGACATGGGGGAGGGGGGCATAATGAGACATGGGAGAGGGCATAATGAGACATGAGGGAGGGGGCATAATGAGACATGGGGGAGGGGGCATAATGAGACATGGGGGAGGGGGGGCATAATGAGACATGAGGGAGGGCATAATGAGACATGAGGGAGGGGGGCATAATGAGGGAGGGGGCATAATGAGACATGGGGGGGGGGGGCATAATGAGACATGAGGAGGGGGCATAATGAGGAGGGAGGGCATAATGAGACATGAGGGAGGGGGCCATAATGAGACATGAGGGAGGGGGCATAATGAGGAGGGCATAATGAGGGAGGGGGCATAATGAGACATGAAGGGGGGCATAATGAGACATGAAGGAGGGGGGCATAATGAGACATGAGGGGGGCATAATGAGACATGAGGGGAGGCATAATGAGACATGAGGGAGGGGGCATAATGAGACATGAGGGGGAATAATGAGACATGAGGGGGCATAATGAGACATGAGGGCATAATGAGACATGAGGGAGGGGCATAATGAGACATGAGGGGAGGAGGCATAATGAGACATGAGGGGGGCATAATGAGACATGAGGGGGAGGCATAATGAGACATGAGGTGAGGAGGCATAATGAGACATGAGGAGGAGGCATAATGAGACATGAGGGGGGGGGCATAATGAGACATGAGGGAGGAGGCCATAATGAGACATGAGGAGGAGGCCATAATGATACATGAGGGGCCATAATGAGACATGAGGAGGGGGCATAATGAGACATGAGGGAGGAGTCCATAATGAGACATGAGGAGAGGGGCCATAATGAGACATGAGGGTGGAGGTCATAATGAGACATGAGGAGGGGGCATAATGAGACATGAGGAGGGGGGCATAATGAGACATGGGGAGGGGGCATAATGAGACATGAGGGAGGGGGGCATAATGAGGGAGGGGAGGGCATAATGAGACATGAGGGAGGGGGGGGCATAATGAGACATGAGGGGGGGGCATAATGAGACATGAAGGAGGGGGCATAATGAGACATGAGGGGGCATAATGAGACATGAGGGGAGGCATAATGAGACATGAGGAGAGGGGGCATAATGAGACATGAGGGGAATAATGAGACATGAGGGGGCATAATGAGACATGAGGGGGCATAATGAGACATGAGGAGGAGGCATAATGAGACATGAGGGGGGCATAATGAGACATGAGGAGGAGGCATAATGAGACATGAGGAGGAGGCATAATGAGACATGAGGAGGAGGCATAATGAGACATGAGGAGGGGCATAATGAGACATGAGGAGGAGGCCATAATGAGACATGAGGAGGAGGCCATAATGAGACATGAGGGGAGAGGGGCCATAATGAGACATGAGGGAGGGGGGCATAATGAGACATGAGGGAGGAGTCCATAATGAGACATGAGGAGAGGGCCATAATGAGACATGAGGGTGGAGGTCATAATGAGACATGAGGGAGGGGGCATAATGAGACATGAGGGAGGAAGCCATAATGAGACATGAGGGAGAGGGGCCATAATGAGACATGAGGGAGGAGGCCATAATGAGACATGAGGGAGGAGTCCATAATGAGACATGAGGAGGGGAGGCATAATGAGACATGAGGGAGGGGGGAATAATGAGACATGAGGGAGGGGGGCATAATGAGACATGAGGGAGGGGGTGAATAATGAGACATGAGGAGGGGGGCATAATGAGGGAGGGGGGCATAATGAGACATGGGGGAGGGGGCATAATGAGACATGAGAGGGGGGCATGAGGGAGGAGGGCATAATGAGACATGAGGGAGGGGGCCATAATGAGACATGAGGGAGGGGGGCATAATGAGGGAGGGGGGCATAATGAGGGAGGGGGCATAATGAGACATGAAGGAGGGGGGCATAATGAGACATGAGGGAGGAGGCATAATGAGACATGAGGAGGGGGGCATAATGAGACATGAGGGGGAATAATGAGACATGGGGGCATAATGAGACATGAGGGGAGGCATAATGAGACATGAGGGAGGGGGCATAATGAGACATGAGGGAGAGGCATAATGAGACATGAGGGGGGCATAATGAGACATGAGGAGGAGGCATAATGAGACATGAGGGGAGGAGGCATAATGAGACATGAGGGAGGAGGCATAATGAGACATGAGGGGGGCATAATGAGACATGAGGGAGGAGGCCATAATGAGACATGAGGGAGGAGGCCATAATGATACATGAGGGAGAGGGGCCATAATGAGACATGAGGGAGGGGGGCATAATGAGACATGAGGAGGAGTCCATAATGAGACATGAGGGAGAGGGCCATAATGAGACATGAGGGTGGAGGTCATAATGAGACATGAGGAGGGGGCATAATGAGACATGAGGGAGGAAGCCATAATGAGACATGAGGAGAGGGGCCATAATGAGACATGAGGGAGGAGGCCATAATGAGACATGAGGGAGGAGTCCATAATGAGACATGAGGAGGGGAGGCATAATGAGACATGAGGAGGAGGGGGCATAATGAGACATGAGGGAGGGGGTGAATAATGAGACATGAGGGAGGGGGCATAATGAGACATGAGGAGGGGGGCATAATGAGACATGAGGAGGGGCATAATGAGACATGAGGGAGGAGGCCATAATGAGACATGAGGGAGAGTCCATAATGAGACATGAGGGAGGGGGAGGCATAATGAGACATGAGGAGGGGGAATAATGAGACATGAGGGGAGGGGCATAATGAGACATGAGGGAGGGGGTGCATAATGAGACATGAGGGAGGGGCATAATGAGACATGAGGGAGGGGGCATAATGAGACATGAGGGAGGGCATAATGAGACATGAGGGAGGGGGCCATAATGAGACATGAGGAGGGGGGCATAATGAGACATGAGGGAGGGGGGCATAATGAGACATGAGGCATAATGAGGACATGAGGGAGGAGGCATAATGAGACATGAGGGAGGGGGCCATAATGAGACATGAGGAGGGCCATAATGAGACATGAGGAGGGCATAATGAGACATGAGGAGGGGGCCATAATGAGACATGAGGAGGGAGGCATAATGAGACATGAGGGAGGGGGCATAATGAGACATGAGGAGGGGGCATAATGAGACATGAGGGAGGGGGCATAATGAGACATGAGGGAGGGGGCATAATGAGAGGGGGGGCATAATGAGGGAGGGGGCATAATGAGACATGAGGGAGGGGCATAATGAGACATGAGGGAGGGGGCATAATGAGGGGGGGCATAATGAGACATGAGGGAGGGGGGAGGCCATAATGAGACATGAGGGAGGGGGCATAATGAGACATGAGGGAGGAAGGGGGGCATAATGAGACATGAGGAGGGGGCATAATGAGACATGAGGGGGGAGGCATAATGAGACATGAGGGAGGGGGCATAATGAGACATAATGAGACATGAGGGGGCATAATGAGACATGAGGGCATAATGAGACATGAGGAGGGGGCATAATGAGACATAATGAGGAGGGGGCATAATGAGACATGAGGGGGGGGCATAATGAGACATGAGGGGGGGGGCATAATGAGACATGAGGAGAGGCATAATGAGGGAGGCATAATGAGACATGAGGGAGGGGGGAGGCCATAATGAGACATGAGGAGGGGGGCATAATGAGACATGAGGAGGGGGGCACAATGAGGAGGGGGCATAATGAGACATGAGGAGGGGGCATAATGAGGAGGGGGCATAATGAGACATGAGGAGGGGCATAATGAGACATGAGGAGGGGGCATAATGAGACATGAGGGAGGGGGGCATAATGAGACATGAGGGAGGAGGCATAATGAGACATGAGGGAGGGAGGGGCATAATGAGACATGAGGGAGGAGGCATAATGAGACATGAGGAGGAGGCATAATGAGACATGAGGAGGAGGCATAATGAGACATGAGGAGGAGGCATAATGAGACATGAGGGGGGGCATAATGAGACATGAGGGGAGAAGGCCATAATGAGACATGAGGAGGAGGCCATAATGAGACATGAGGAGGAGGCCATAATGATACATGAGGGAGGGGCCATAATGAGACATGAGGGAGAGTCATAATGAGACATGAGGGAGGGGGGGCATAATGAGACATGAGGAGCCATAATGAGACAGGGAGAGGGGCCATAATGAGACATGAGGAGGAGGCCATAATGAGACATGAGGAGGGAGAGGCATAATGAGACATGAGGGAGGGGAATAATGGACATGAGGGAGGGAGGGCATAAGGACATGAGGAGGAGGGTGAATAATGAGACATGAGGGAGGGGGCATAATGAGACATGAGGGAGGGGGGCATAATGAGACATGAGGGAGGGGGCATAATGAGGAGGGGGGAGACATGAGGGGGGCATAATGAGACATGAGGGGGAGGCATAATGAGACATGAGGGAGGAGGCCATAATGAGACATGAGGGAGGAGGCATAATGAGACATGAGGAGGAGGAGGCATAATGAGACATGAGGGAGGGGGGCATAATGAGACATGATGGAGGAGGGGGGGGCATAATGAGACATGGGAGGGAGGGGCATAATGAGACATGAGGGAGGAGGGAGGGGGCATAATGAGACATGAGCATAATGGAGGGGGGCATAATGAGACATGAGGGATGAAAAGGGAGGGCATAATGAGACATGAGGGAGGGGGCATAATGAGACATGAGGGAGGGGGGGCATAATGAGACATGAGGGAGGGGGGCATAATGAGACATGAGGGAGGGGGGGCATAATGAGACATGAGACATAATGAGACATGGGAGGGGCATAATGAGACATGAGGAGGGCATAATGAGACATGAGGGGGGAGGCATAATGAGACATGAGGAGGGGCATAATGAGACATGAGGAGGAGGGCATAATGAGACATGAGGAGGGGGGCATAATGAGACATGAGGGAGAGGGGCATAATGAGACATGAGGAGGGGGCATAATAATGAGACATGAGGGAGGGGGCATAATGAGACATGAGGGAGGGGGCATAATGAGACATGAGGGAGGAGGGGGGCATAATGAGACATGAGGGAGGGGGCATAATGAGACATGAGGGAGGGGGGCATAATGAGACATGAGGGAGGAGGCCATAATGAGACATGAGGAGGAGGGGCATAATGAGACATGAGGGAGGGGGCATAATGAGACATGAGGAGGGGGGCATAATGAGACATGAGACATAATGAGGAGGGGGGGCATAATGAGACATGAGGAGGGGGGCATAATGAGACATGAGGAGGGGGGCATAATGAGACATGAGGGAGGGAGGGAGACATGAGGAGAGGCATAATGAGACATGAGGGAGGGGGCATAATGAGACATGAGGGAGGGGGGCATAATGAGACATGAGGAGGGGGCATAATGAGACATGAGACATGGGAGGGGCCATAATGAGACATGAGGGAGGGGGCATAATGAGGAGGGGGCATAATGAGACATGAGGGAGGGGGGGGCATAATGAGACATGAGGGAGGGGGCATAATGAGACATGAGGAGGGAGGGCATAATGAGACATGAGGGAGGGGCCATAATGAGACATGAGGGAGGGGGGGGGGCATAATGAGACATGAGGGAGGGGGCATAATGAGACATGAGAGGGGGCATAATGAGACATGAGGAGGGGGGCATAATGAGACATGAGGGAGGGGGGGCATAATGAGACATGAGGGAGGAGGGCATAATGAGACATGAGGGAGGGGGGGCATAATGAGACATGAGGGAGGGGCATAATGAGACATGAGACATAATGAGATGAGGAGGGGGCATAATGAGACATGAGGGAGGGGGCATAATGAGACATGAGGGAGGGGGCATAATGAGACATGAGGGAGACATGAGGACATGAGGAGGGGCATAATGAGACATGAGGGAGGGGGGCATAATGAGACATGAGGGAGGGGGGCATAATGAGACATGAGGGACATGGGGGGCATAATGAGACATGAGGGAGGGGGGCATAATGAGACATGAGGGAGGAGGCATAATGAGACATGAGGGAGGGGGGGGGCATAATGAGACATGAGGGAGGGGGGCATAATGAGACATGAGGAGGAGGCATAATGAGACATGAGGGGGGGGCATAATGAGACATGAGGGGACATGGGGGGCATAATGAGACATGAGGGAGGGGGCCATAATGAGACATGAGGGGGGGGGCCATAATGAGACATGAGGGAGGGGGGGCCATAATGAGACATGAGGGAGGGAGGCCATGAGAATGAGACATGAGACATGAGGGAGGGGGCATAATGAGACATGAGGGAGGGGGCATAATGAGACATGAGGGAGGGGGCATAATGAGACATGAGGGAGGGGCATAATGAGACATGAGGAGGGGGCATAATGAGACATGAGGGAGGGGGCATAATGAGACATGAGGGAGGACATAATGAGGGAGGAGGGGGCATAATGAGACATGAGGGAGGGGGCATAATGAGACATGAGGGAGGGGGCATAATGAGACATGAGGGAGGGGGCATAATGAGACATGAGGAGGGGGGCATAATGAGACATGAGGGAGGGGGGCATAATGAGACATGAGGGGGCATAATGAGACATGGGGAGGGCATAATGAGACATGAGGGGAGAGGAGGCATAATGAGACATGAGGGAGGGGGCATAATGAGACATGAGGACATAATGAGACATGAGGGAGGGGGGCATAATGAGACATGAGGGAGGGGGGCATAATGAGACATGAGACATGGGAGGAGGCCATAATGAGACATGAGGGAGGGGGCATAATGAGACATGAGGGAGGGGGCATAATGAGACATGAGGGAGGGAGGGGGGCATAATGAGACATGAGGGAGGGGGCATAATGAGACATGAGGAGGGGGCATAATGAGACATGAGGGGGGCATAATGAGACATGAGGAGGGGGGCATAATGAGACATGAGGGAGGGGGCATAATGAGACATGAGGGAGGGAGGGGGGCATAATGAGACATGAGGGAGGGGGGGCATAATGAGACATGAGGGAGGGGGGCATAATGAGACATGAGGGAGGGAGGCATAATGAGACATGAGGAGGGGGCATAATGAGACATGAGGGAGGGGGCATAATGAGACATGAGGGAGGAGGGGAGGGGGGCATAATGAGACATGAGGGAGGGGGCATAATGAGACATGAGGGAGGGCATAATGGACATGAGGGAGACATGAGGGGGAGACATAATGAGACATGGGAGACATGAGGAGGGGCATAATGAGACATGAGGGAGGGGGGCATAATGAGACATGAGGGGGGGGGGCATACATGAGACATGAGGGAGGGGGGCATAATGAGACATGAGGGAGGGGGCATAATGAGACATGAGGGAGGGGGGCATAATGAGACATGAGGGAGGGGGCCATAATGAGACATGAGGGAGGAGGCCATAATGAGACATGAGGGAGGAGGCATAATGAGACATGAGGGAGGGGGCATAATGAGACATGAGGAGGGGGCATAATGAGACATGAGGGAGGGGGGCATAATGAGACATGAGGAGGGGGGCATAATGAGACATGAGGGAGGGGGGTCATAATGAGACATGAGGGGGGCATAATGAGACATGAGGGAGGGGGGCATAATGAGACATGAGGGAGGGAGGGGCATAATGAGACATGAGGGAGGAGGGGGCATAATGAGAGATGAGGGGGGGCATAATGAGACATGAGGGAGGGGAGGCATAATGAGACATGAGGGAGGGGGCATAATGAGACATGAGGGAGATGGCATAATGGACATGAGGGAGACATGAGGGAGGGGGGCATAATGAGACATGAGGGAGGGGGCATAATGAGACATGAGGGAGGGCATAATGAGACATGAGGGAGACATGAGGGAGACATGAGGAGAGGGCATAATGAGACATGAGGAGACATGAGGGAGGGGGCATAATGAGACATGAGGGAGGGGGGGGCATAATGAGACATGAGGGGTGGCATAATGAGACATAAGGGAGACATGAGGGAGGGGGGGCATAATGAGACATGAGGGAGGGGGCATAATGAGACATGAGGGAGGGGGCATAATGAGACATGAGGGAGGGGGGCATAATGAGACATGAGGAGGGGGGCATAATGAGACATGAGGGAGGAGGCCATAATGAGACATGAGGGAGTGGGGGGCATAATGAGACATGAGGGAGGGCATAATGAGACATGAGGGACATGAGGGCATAATGAGACATGAGGAGGGGGGCATAATGAGACATGAGGGAGGGGGTCATAATGAGAATGAGGGAGACATAGGGGGGAGATAATGAGACATGAGGGAGGGGGGGGCATAATGAGACATGAGGGAGGGGGGGCATAATGAGACATGAGGGAGGAGGGAGGGGGCATAATGAGACATGAGGGAGGGGGGGCATAATGAGACATGAGGGAGGGGGGGGCATAATGAGACATGAGGAGGGGGCATAATGAGACATGAGGAGGGGGGCATAATGAGACATGAGGGAGGGGGGGGCATAATGAGACATGAGGAGATGGCATAATGAGACATGAGGGAACATGAGGGAGGGGGGGCATAATGAGACATGAGGGAGGGGGGCATAATGAGACATGAGGGAGAGGGCATAATGAGACATGAGGGAGACATGAGGGAGACATGAGGGGAGGGCATAATGAGACATGGGGAGACATGAGGAGGGGGGCATAATGAGACATGAGGGAGGGGGCATAATGAGACATGAGGGAGGGGGTGGCATAATGAGACATGAGGGAGACATGAGGAGGGGGGCATAATGAGACATGAGGAGGGGGCATAATGAGACATGAGGGAGGAGGCCATAATGAGACATGATGAGGGGGGGCATAATGAGACATGAGGGAGGAGGCCATAATGAGACATGAGGGAGGGGGGCATAATGAGACATGAGGGAGGGGGCATAATGAGACATGAGGGAGGAGGCCATAATGAGACATGAGGAGGGCATAATGAGACATGAGGGAGGGGGGGCATAATGAGACATGAGGGAGGGGGCATAATGAGACATGAGGGAGGGGGCATAATGAGACATGAGGGAGGGGGGGGCATAATGAGACATGAGGGGGGGCATAATGAGACATGAGGGAGGGGGGCATAATGAGACATGAGGGAGGGGGGCATAATGAGACATGAGGGAGGGGGGGCATAATGAGACATGAGGAGGGGGCCATAATGAGACATGAGGGAGGGGGGCCATAATGAGACATGAGGGAGGGGGGGGCATAATGAGACATGAGGAGGGGGCATAATGAGACATGAGGGAGGGGGCATAATGAGACATGAGGGAGGGGGCATAATGAGACATGAGGGAGGGGCATAATGAGACATGAGGGAGGGGGGCCATAATGAGACATGAGGGAGGGGGGCATAATGAGACATGAGGGAGGGGGCATAATGAGACATGAGGGAGGGGGGCATAATGAGACATGAGGGAGGAGGCCATAATGAGACATGAGGAGGGGGGGCATAATGAGACATGGGGAGGGGGGCATAATGAGACATGAGGGAGGAGGCCATAATGAGACATGATCGAGGGGGAGGGGCATAATGAGACATGAGGGAGGAGGCCATAATGAGACATGAGGGAGGGGGGGGGCATAATGAGACATGCGGGAGGAGGCCATAATGAGACATGAGGGAGGGGGGCATAATGAGACATGAGGAGGAGGCCATAATGAGACATGAGGAGGGGGGGCATAATGAGACATGAGGGAGGGGGGGGCATAATGAGACATGAGGGAGGGGGGGGCATTATGAGACATGAGGGAGGGGGCATAATGAGACATGAGGGAGGGGGGCATAATGAGACATGAGGGAGGGGGGGCATAATGAGACATGAGGAGGGGGCATAATGAGACATGAGGGAGGGGGCATAATGAGACATGAGGGGGGGGCATAATGAGACATGAGGGAGGGGGGCATAATGAGACATGAGGAGGGGCATAATGAGACATGAGGAGGGGGGGGGGGGCATAATGAGACATGAGGGAGGGGGGCATAATGAGACATGAGGGAGGGGGCCATAATGAGACATGAGGGAGGGGGGCATAATGAGACATGAGGGAGGGGGGGCATAATGAGACATGAGGGAGGAGGCCATAATGAGACATGAGGGAGGGGGCATAATGAGACATGAGGGAGGGGGGCATAATGAGACATGAGGGAGGAGGCCATAATGAGACATGAGGGAGGGGGGCATAATGAGACATGAGGGAGGGGGGCATAATGAGACATGAGGGAGGGGGGCATAATGAGACATGAGGAGGAGGCCATAATGAGACATGATCGAGGGGGGCATAATGAGACATGAGGGAGGAGGCCATAATGAGACATGATCGAGGGGGAGGGGCATAATGAGACATGAGGGAGGAGGCCATAATGAGACATGAGGGAGGGGGGGGCATAATGAGACATGAGGGAGGGGGCATAATGAGACATGAGGGAGGAGGCCATAATGAGACATGAGGGAGGGGGGCATAATGAGACATGAGGGAGGGGGGCATAATGAGACATGAGGGAGGGGGGGGCATAATGAGACATGAGGGAGGGGGAGGCATAATGAGACATGAGGGAGGGGGCATAATGAGACATGGGGGGGGCATAATGAGACATGAGGGAGGGGGCATAATGAGACATGAGGGAGGGGGGCATAATGAGACATGAGGGGAGGAGGCATAATGAGACATGAGGGGGGCATAATGAGACATGAGGGGGGCATAATGAGACATGAGGGGAGGAGGCATAATGAGACATGAGGGGAGGAGGCATAATGAGACATGAGGGAGGGGCATAATGAGACATGAGGGGGGGGCATAATGAGACATGAGGAGGGGCATAATGAGACATGAGGGGGGCATAATGAGACATGAGGGAGGGGGGCATAATGAGACATGAGGAGGGGGCATAATGAGACATGAGGGAGGAGGCATAATGACATGACATAATGAGACATGAGGGGGGGGCATAATGAGACATGAGGGGAGGAGGCATAATGAGACATGAGGGGAGGAGGCATAATGAGACATGAGGGGAGGAGGCATAATGAGACATGAGGGGAGGAGGCATAATGAGACATGAGGGGGGGGGGCATAATGAGACATGAGGGAGGAGGCCATAATGAGACATGAGGGAGGAGGCCATAATGATACATGAGGGAGAGGGGCCATAATGAGACATGAGGGTGGAGGTCATAATGAGACATGAGGGAGGGGGGGCATAATGAGACATGAGGGAGGAAGCCATAATGAGACATGAGGGAGAGGGGCCATAATGAGACATGAGGGAGGAGGCCATAATGAGACATGAGGGAGGGAGAGGCATAATGAGACATGAGGGAGGGGGGGGAATAATGAGACATGAGGGAGGGGGCATAATGAGACATGAGGGAGGGGGGTGAATAATGAGACATGAGGGAGGGGGGCATAATGAGACATGAGGGAGGGGGGCATAATGAGACATGAGGGAGGGGGCATAATGAGACATGAGGGAGGGGGCCATAATGAGACATGAGGGGGGGGGCATAATGAGACATGAGGGAGGGGGAGGCATAATGAGACATGAGGGAGGAGGAGGCATAATGAGACATGAGGGAGGAGGAGGCATAATGAGACATGAGGAGGGGAGGAGGCATAATGAGACATGATGGAGGGAGGGGGCATAATGAGACATGAGGGAGGGAGGGGGGCATAATGAGACATGAGGGAGGGGAGGGGGCATAATGAGACATGAGGGAGAGGGCATAATGAGACATGAGGGAGAGGGCATAATGAGACATGAGGGAGACATGAGGGAGGGGGGCATAATGAGACATGAGGGAGGGGGCATAATGAGACATGAGGAGGGGGGTCATAATGAGACATGAGGGGGGGCATAATGAGACATGAGGGAGGGGGGCATAATGAGACATGAGGAGGGGGCATAATGAGACATGAGGGAGGGGGCATAATGAGACATGAGGGAGGGGGGCATAATGAGACATGAGGGAGGGGGAGGAATAATGAGACATGAGGGAGGGGGCATAATGAGACATGAGGGAGGGGGGCATTATGAGACATGAGAGAGAGGGCATAATGAGACATGAGGGAGACATGAGGGAGACATGAGGGAGGGCATAATGAGACATGAGGGAGAGGGCATAATGAGACATGAGGAGGGGAACCATAATGAGACATGAGGGAGGGGGGCATAATGAGACATGAGGAGGGGCATAATGAGACATGAGGGAGACATGAGGGAGGGGGCATAATGAGACATGAGGGAGGGGGCATAATGAGACATGAGGGAGGAGGCCATAATGAGACATGATCGAGGGGAGGGGCATAATGAGACATGAGGGAGGAGGCCATAATGAGACATGATCGAGGGGAGGGGCATAATGAGACATGAGGGAGGAGGCCATAATGAGACATGAGGGAGGGGGGCATAATGAGACATGAGGGGAGGGGGGGCATAATGAGACATGAGGGAGGGGGGGCATAATGAGACATGAGGGAGGGGGGCATAATGAGACATGAGGAGGAGGCCATAATGAGACATGAGGGAGGAGGTCATAATGAGACATGAGGGAGGGTGGGGGCATAATGAGACATGAGGGAGGGGGCATAATGAGACATGAGGGAGGGGGCATAATGAGACATGAGGGAGACATGAGGGAGGGGGGCATAATGAGACATGAGGGAGGGGGGCATAATGAGACATGAGGGAGGAGGCCATAATGAGACATGATCGAGGGGAGGGGCATAATGAGACATGAGGGAGGAGGCCATAATGAGACATGAGGGAGGGGGGCATAATGAGACATGAGGGGGGGGGCATAATGAGACATGAGGGAGGGGGGCATAATGAGACATGAGGGAGGGGGGCATAATGAGACATGAGGGAGGGTGGGGGCATAATGAGACATGAGGGAGGGGGCATAATGAGACATGAGGGAGGGGGCATAATGAGACATGAGGGAGACATGAGGGAGGGGGGGCATAATGAGACATGAGGGAGGGGGGCATAATGAGACATGAGTGAGGAGGCCATAATGAGACATGATCGAGGGGGAGGGGCATAATGAGACATGAGGGAGGAGGCCATAATGAGACATGAGGGGGGGGGGCATAATGAGACATGAGGGAGGGGGGGTCATAATGAGACATGAGGGAGGGGGTCATAATGAGACATGAGGGAGGAGGCCATAATGAGACATGAGGGAGGAGGCCATAATGAGACATGAGGGAGGGGGGCATAATGAGACATGAGGGGAGGGGGGGCATAATGAGACATGAGGGAGGGGGAGCATAATGAGACATGAGGGAGGGGGGCATAATGAGACATGAGGGAGGGGGGGGGCATAATGAGACATGAGGGAGGGGGCATAATGAGACATGAGGGAGGGGGCATAATGAGACATGAGGGAGGGGGGCATAATGAGACATGAGGGAGGGGGGGCATAATGAGACATGAGGGAGGGGGGCATAATGAGACATGAGGGAGGGGGCATAATGAGACATGAGGGAGGGGGGCCATAATGAGACATGAGGGAGGGGGGCCATAATGAGACATGAGGGAGGGGGCATAATGAGACATGAGGGAGGGGGCATAATGAGACATGAGGGAGGAGGCCATAATGAGACATGAGGGAGGAGGCCATAATGAGACATGAGGGAGGCATAATGAGACACGAGGAGGCATAATGAGACATGAGGGAGGGGGCATAATGAGACATGAGGGAGGGGGGGCATAATGAGACATGAGGGAGGGGGGGCATAATGAGACATGAGGGAGGGGGGCATAATGAGACATGAGGGAGGAGGCCATAATGAGACATGAGGGGGGGGGCATAATGAGACATGAGGGAGGGGGCATAATGAGACATGAGGGAGACATGAGGAGGGCATAATGAGACATGAGGGAGGGGGGCATAATGAGACATGAGGGAGGGGGTCATAATGAGACATGAGGGGGGGCATAATGAGACATGAGGGAGGGGGGGCATAATGAGACATGAGGGAGGGGGCATAATGAGACATGAGGGAGGGGGCATAATGAGACATGAGGGAGGGAGGGGCATAATGAGACATGAGGGAGGGAGGGGGCATAATGAGAGATGAGGGAGGGGGCATAATGAGACATGAGGGAGGGGAGGCATAATGAGACATGAGGGAGGGGGGCATAATGAGACATGAGGAGATGGCATAATGAGACATGAGGGAGACATGAGGGAGGGGGGCATAATGAGACATGAGGAGGGGGGGCATAATGAGACATGAGGGAGAGGGCATAATGAGACATGAGGGAGACATGAGGGAGACATGAGGGAGAGGGCATAATGAGACATGAGGGAGACATGAGGGAGGGGGGGCATAATGAGACATGAGGGAGGGGGGCATAATGAGACATGAGGGAGGGGGTGGCATAATGAGACATGAGGGGAGACATGAGGGAGGGGGCATAATGAGACATGAGGGAGGGGGGCATAATGAGACATGAGGGAGGAGGCCATAATGAGACATGATAGGGGGAGGGGCATAATGAGACATGAGGGAGGAGGCCATAATGAGACATGAGGGAGGGGGCATAATGAGACATGAGGGAGGGGGCATAATGAGACATGAGGGAGGAGGCCATAATGAGACATGAGGGAGGGCATAATGAGACATGAGGGAGGGGGCATAATGAGACATGAGGGAGGGGGGGCATAATGAGACATGAGGGAGGGGGGGGCATAATGAGACATGAGGGAGGGGGGCATAATGAGACATGAGGGGGGGCATAATGAGACATGAGGGAGGGGGGCATAATGAGACATGAGGGAGGGGGCATAATGAGACATGAGGGAGGGGGCATAATGAGACATGAGGGAGGGGGCCATAATGAGACATGAGGGAGGGGGCCATAATGAGACATGAGGGAGGGGGGCATAATGAGACATGAGGGAGGGGGCATAATGAGACATGAGGGAGGGGGGCATAATGAGACATGAGGGAGGGGGGCATAATGAGACATGAGGGAGGGGGGGCATAATGAGACATGAGGGAGGGGCATAATGAGACATGAGGGAGGGGGGCATAATGAGACATGAGGGAGGGGGGGCATAATGAGACATGAGGAGGGGGGGCATAATGAGACATGAGGGAGGGGGGCATTATGAGACATGAGGGAGGGGGGCATAATGAGACATGAGGGAGGGGGGGCATAATGAGACATGAGGGAGGGGGGCATAATGAGACATGAGGGAGGGGGCATAATGAGACATGAGGGAGGGGGGCATAATGAGACATGAGGGAGGGGGGCATAATGAGACATGAGGGAGGGGGGGCCATAATGAGACATGAGGGAGGGGGGCATAATGAGACATGAGGGAGGGGGGCATAATGAGACATGAGGGAGGAGGCCATAATGAGACATGAGGGAGGGGGGGCATAATGAGACATGAGGGAGGGGGGCATAATGAGACATGAGGGAGGAGGCCATAATGAGACATGAGGGAGGGGGGGCATAATGAGACATGAGGGAGGGGGGCATAATGAGACATGAGGGAGGGGGCATAATGAGACATGAGGAGGAGGCCATAATGAGACATGATCGAGGGGGGGGCATAATGAGACATGAGGGAGGAGGCCATAATGAGACATGATCGAGGGGAGGGGCATAATGAGACATGAGGGAGGAGGCCATAATGAGACATGAGGGAGGGGGGGGGGCATAATGAGACATGAGGGAGGGGGGCATAATGAGACATGAGGGAGGAGGCCATAATGAGACATGAGGGGGGGGGCATAATGAGACATGAGGGAGGGGGGGCATAATGAGACATGAGGGAGGGGGGGGCATAATGAGACATGAGGGAGGGGGAGGCATAATGAGACATGAGGGGGCATAATGAGACATGAGGAGGGGGCATAATGAGACATGAGGGAGGGGGCATAATGAGACATGAGGGAGGGGGGGCATAATGAGACATGAGGGGGGGGCATAATGAGACATGAGGGAGGGGGCATAATGAGACATGAGGGAGGGGGCATAATGAGACATGAGGGGAGGGGGGCATAATGAGACATGAGGGAGGGGGGCATAATGAGACATGAGGGAGGGGGCATAATGAGACATGAGGGAGGGGGGCATAATGAGACATGAGGGAGGGGGGCATAATGAGACATGAGGGAGAGGGCATAATGAGACATGAGGGAGAGGGCATAATGAGACATGAGGGAGACATGAGGGAGGGGGGGCATAATGAGACATGAGGGAGGGGGGGGAATAATGAGGCATGAGGGAGGGGGGGCATAATGAGACATGAGGGAGGGGGGGCATAATGAGACATGAGGGAGACATGAGGGAGGGGGGGGCATAATGAGACATGAGGGAGAGGGCATAATGAGACATGAGGGAGGGGGGCATAATGAGACATGAGGGAGGGGGGCATAATGAGACATGAGGGAGGAGGCCATAATGAGACATGAGGGAGGGGGGCATAATGAGACATGAGGGAGGGGGGCATAATGAGACATGAGGGAGGGGGGCATAATGAGACATGAGGGAGGGGAGGCATAATGAGACATGAGGGAGGGGGGCATAATGAGACATGAGGGAGGGGGCATAATGAGACATGAGGGAGGGGGGGCATAATGAGACATGAGGGAGGGGGGCATAATGAGACATGAGGAGGGGGGGCATAATGAGACATGAGGGAGGGGGCATAATGAGACATGAGGGAGGGGGCATAATGAGACATGAGGGAGGGGGGCATAATGAGACATGAGGGAGGGGGGCATAATGAGACATGAGGGAGGGGGCATAATGAGACATGAGGGAGGGGGGCATAATGAGACATGAGGGAGGGGGGCATAATGAGACATGAGGAGAGGGCATAATGAGACATGAGGGAGAGGGCATAATGAGACATGAGGGAGACATGAGGGAGGGGGGGCATAATGAGACATGAGGGAGGGGGGGGGAATAATGAGGCATGAGGGAGGGGGGCATAATGAGACATGAGGGAGGGGGGGCATAATGAGACATGAGGGGAGACATGAGGGAGGGGGGCATAATGAGACATGAGGGAGAGGGCATAATGAGACATGAGGGAGGGGGGGCATAATGAGACATGAGGGAGGGGGGGCATAATGAGACATGAGGGAGGAGGCCATAATGAGACATGATCGAGGGGGAGGGGCATAATGAGACATGAGGGAGGAGGCCATAATGAGACATGAGGGAGGGGGCATAATGAGACATGAGGGAGGGGGGGCATAATGAGACATGAGGGAGGGGGCATAATGAGACATGAGGGAGGGGGGCATAATGAGACATGAGGGAGGGGGGGGGGCATAATGAGACATGAGGGAGGGGGCATAATGAGACATGAGGGAGGTGGGGGCATAATGAGACATGAGGGAGGGGGGCCATAATGAGACATGAGGGGGGGGGGGCATAATGAGACATGAGGGAGGGGGCATAATGAGACATGAGGGAGGAGGCCATAATGAGACATGAGGGAGGGGGGCATAATGAGACATGAGGGAGGGGGGGCATAATGAGACATGAGGGAGGGGGCATAATGAGACATGAGGGAGGAGGCCATAATGAGACATGAGGGAGGGGGGGCATAATGAGACATGAGGGAGGGGGGCATAATGAGACATGAGGGAGGAGGCCATAATGAGACATGAGGGAGGGGGGCATAATGAGACATGAGGGAGGGGGCATAATGAGACATGAGGGAGGAGGCCATAATGAGACATGAGGGAGGGTGGGGCATAATGAGACATGAGGGAGGGTGGGGCATAATGAGACATGAGGGAGGGGGGGCATAATGAGACATGAGGGAGGGGGGCATAATGAGACATGAGGGAGGGGGGCATAATGAGACATGAGGGAGGAGGCCATAATGAGACATGAGGGGGGCATAATGAGACATGAGGGAGGAGTCCATAATGAGACATGAGGGAGGAGGCCATAATGAGACATGAGGGAGGAGGCCATAATGAGACATGAGGGAGGAGGCCATAATGAGACATGAGGGAGAGGGGCCATATTGAGACATGAGGGAGGAGGCCATAATGAGACATGAGGGAGGAGGCCATAATGAGACATGAGGGGAGGGGGCCGTAATGAAGCTTGGGAGGGGGCCATAATGAAGCTTGGGAGGGGGCCATAATGAAGCTTGGGAAGGGGCCATAATGAAGCTTGGGAGGGGCTATAATGAAGCTTGGGCGTGGGCCATAATGAAGCTTGGGAGGGGGCCATAATGAAGCTTGGGAGGGGCCATAATGAAGCTTGGGAGGGGGCCATAATGAACCTTGGGAGGGGGCCATAATGAACCTTGGGAGGGGGCCATAATGAACCTTGGGAGGGGGCCATAATGAACCTTGGGAGGGGGCCATAATGAACCTTGGGAGGGGGCCATAATGAACCTTGGGAGGGGGCCATAATGAACCTTGGGAGGGGGCCATAATGAACCTTGGGAGGGGGCCATAATGAGACATGAGGGAGGGAGGGGGCCATAATGAACCTTGGGAGGGGGCCATAATGAGACATGAGGGAGGGAGGGGGCCATAATGAAGCTTGGGAGGGGGCCATAATGAAGCTTGGGAGGGGGCCATAATGAACCTTGGGAGGGGGCCATAATGAGACATGAGGGAGGGAGGGGGCCATAATGAAGCTTGGGAGGGGGCCATAATGAACCTTGGGAGGGGGCCATAATGAACCTTGGGAGGGGGCCATAATGAGACATGAGGGAGGGAGGGGGCCATAATGAACCTTGGGAGGGGGCCATAATGAACCTTGGGAGGGGGCCATAATGAACCTTGGGAGGGGGCCATAATGAGACATGAGGGAGGGAGGGGGCCATAATGAAGCTTGGGAGGGGTTGAGTTCAGGGAAACCAACTGCATGGGACAGTACTGATAAGTGGAGAAACCGTTTAAGGCTCATATCACTTAGTTCCCTGCTTAGCAAGAATGAGGCAATGTTTAGCGATGAGGAGGAGACTCCACCCAAAGTGGGGTATGAATCCACCACATGTCTGTGTCTGAATTACAGCTGTAAAGACCCTTTGGGGAGAATTAACCTTCAGCTTCTCTAGTGTCCGTGAGTTACTTACTCTGAAAAATTAGAACCTAACAGTAGTCACCTGGAATGCATTTAAAATAAAAGTTGTGCCTTGTTAAAAGTTCATTTGTGGGATTTCTTTCCTCCTTAATACGTTTGAGCCGATCAGATGTGGTGTGACAAGGTAGGGTTGGTATACAGAAGATAGCCCTTTTTGGTAAAATACCAAGTCCATATTATTGCAAGAACAGCTCAAATAAGCAAAGAGACACGACAGTCCATCATTACTTTAAGAAATGAAGGTCAGTCAATATGGAAAATGTCAACAACTTTGACAGGTCATCTGATGCAGCACTCCAGCAGTCGCAATGTGGAAGACACATTTCAGTTGAATGCATTCAGTTGTACAACTGACTAGGTATCCCCTGGTTTTGTCGCACCTGGACTACTGTTCAGTCGTGTGGTCAGGTGCCACAAAGAGGGACTTGAGAAAATTGCAGTTGGCTCAGAACAGGGCAGCACGGCTGGCCCTTAGATGTACACAGAGAGCTAACATTAATTACATGCATGTCAATCTCTCATGGAAGAGAGATTGACTTCCTCTTTACTTGTTTTTGTAAGAGGTGTGGACAAGCTGAAGGTACCAAGCTGTCTGTTTAAAATACTAGCACACAGCTCAGACACCCATGCATACCCCAAAAGACATGCCACCAGAGGTCCCTTCATAGTCCCCAAGTTCAGAACAGACTATGGGAGGCACAGAGTACTACATAGAGCCGTGACTACATGGAACTCTATTCCACAGTACTACATAGAGCCATGACTACATGGAACTCTATTCCACAGTACTACATAGAGCCATGACTACATGGAACTCTATTCCACAGTACTACATAGAGCCATGACTACATGGAACTCTATTCCACAGTACTACATAGAGCCGTGACTACATGGAACTCTATTCCACAGTACTACATAGAGCCGTGACTACATGGAACTCTATTCCACAGTACTACATAGAGCCGTGACTACATGGAACTCTATTCCACAGTACTACATAGAGCCGTGACTACATGGAACTCTATTCCACAGTACTACATAGAGCCGTGACTACATGGAACTCTATTCCACAGTACTGCATAGAGCCGTGACTACATGGAACTCTATTCCACAGTACTACATAGAGCCGTGACTACAATGAACTCTATTCCACAGTACTACATAGAGCCATGACTACATGGAACTCTATTCCACAGTACTACATAGAGCCATGACTACATGGAACTCTATTCCACAGTACTACATAGAGCCATGACTACATGGAACTCTATTCCACAGTACTACATAGAGCCATGACTACATGGAACTATATTCCACAGTACTACATAGAGCCATGACTACATGGAACTCTATTCCACAGTACTACATAGAGCCATGACTACATGGAACTCCATTCCACAGTACTACATAGAGCCATGACTACATGGAACTCTATTCCACAGTACTACATAGAGCCATGACTACATGGAACTCTATTCCACAGTACTACATAGAGCCATGACTACATGGAACTCTATTCCACAGTACTACATAGAGCCATGGCTACATGGAACTCTATTCCACAGTACTACATAGAGCCATGACTACATGGAACTCTATTCCACAGTACTACATAGAGCCATGACTACATGGAACTCTATTCCACAGTACTACATAGAGCCGTGACTACATGGAACTCTATTCCACAGTACTACATAGAGCCGTGACTACATGGAACTCTATTCCACAGTACTACATAGAGCCGTGACTACATGGAACTCTATTCCACAGTACTACATAGAGCCGTGACTACATGGAACTCTATTCCACAGTACTACATAGAGCCGTGACTACAATGAACTCTATTCCACAGTACTACATAGAGCCATGACTACATGGAACTCTATTCCACAGTACTACATAGAGCCGTGACTACATGGAACTCTATTCCACAGTACTACATAGAGCCATGACTACATGGAACTCTATTCCACAGTACTGCATAGAGCCGTGACTACATGGAACTCTATTCCACAGTACTACATAGAGCCGTGACTACAATGAACTCTATTCCACAGTACTACATAGAGCCATGACTACATGGAACTCTATTCCACAGTACTACATAGAGCCATGACTACATGGAACTCTATTCCACAGTACTACATAGAGCCATGACTACATGGAACTCTATTCCACAGTACTACATAGAGCCATGACTACATGGAACTCTATTCCACAGTACTACATAGAGCCATGACTACATGGAACTCTATTCCACAGTACTACATAGAGCCATGACTACATGGAACTCCATTCCACAGTACTACATAGAGCCATGACTACATGGAACTCTATTCCACAGTACTACATAGAGCCATGGCTACATGGAACTCTATTCCACAGTACTACATAGAGCCATGACTACATGGAACTCTATTCCACAGTACTACATAGAGCCATGGCTACATGGAACTCTATTCCACAGTACTACATAGAGCCATGACTACATGGAACTCTATTCCACAGTACTACATAGAGCCATGACTACATGGAACTCTATTCCACAGTACTACATAGAGCCATGACTACATGGAACTCTATTCCACATCAGGTGACTGATGCAAGCAGTAAAATTAGATTTAAAAAGCAGATAAAAACACACCTTATGGAACAGCGAGGACTGAAGTAACACAAACATAGGCACATACACATGCATAAACAGGCATGATAACGTACACACACATACACATGGATGTTTTCGTTGTAGATATGTGGTAGTGGGGTAAAGTCCTAAGGGCACACTTTGTGTGTTGTAAATTCTGTAACGAATGTATTGTAATCTTTTTGAAATTGTATAACTGCCTTAATTTTGCCGGACCCCAGGAAGAGTAGCCGCCGCCTTGGATCCATAATAAATACAAATGCCCCCACACACAGGGCATGAGTGGTCACTGAATGGTTTGATGAGCATGAACACGATGTCAACCATATGCCATGGCAGTCTCAGTCACCAGATCTCAACCCAATTGAACACTTATGGGAGATTCTACCACAATCAACAAAACAACAAATGATAGAATTTATTGTGGAAGAATGGTGTCGCATCCCTCCAATTGACTTCCAGACACTTAGAAACTATGCCAAGGTGCATTGAAGCTGTTCTGGCTCGTAGTGGCCCAACACGCTATTAAGATACTATGTTGGTGTTTCCTCTATCTTGGCAGTTACCAGTATTAAACACCTGTTGAGGTGAGAGTACTTACATTGTCTCTATGATGTTGCCCACCTTGTGCTGGTAGGCCCTTCTATGCAGGCAGTTGCGTGTGTGGAACATGTCATACAGATTACCCACTTCCTGTATGTGGACAACACACATGGATATCACCACTAGACTAAGCTATTCCCTACTTTACCAAAAGTTGAATGAAAACATAAATGAAGGGAATGAATAGGAGGTGTAACTGGGCCAAGCAGAAGCATTTACCTTGTCTCGGGTGTGTGGGCCTGGTGTAACTGGGCCAAGCAGAAGCATTTACCTTGTCTCGGGTGCAGATGTGCTTCTTCCCGTCCACCTCACACACACGGGCAAACTTGAGAAAGCGACGGTAGTCAAAGTTATTTTGGATACCCAGGTGGAAGCAGTCCCTGTGGGGTGAGAAAGTGAGGGAGTCTCTGTTGGTTTTGTCTGGGTTTTCCTTTACCTGGCATTAATAAAATTAAAATCATTTTCAATGTTCCTGTTGTCATTTAAGTAAAAAAAAAGGATCTCACTAAACAAAATGTAAATGTTTATGCATTTCCTTTGCTCTACAATGAAATGGTAGTTCCACAAGATGAGTGTCTTGTATTATTTTAAGCAGAAATTGTGCGTCAATATTGGAATTTTAAAGCCTGTTATATTAAATGAAGTGCCCTTTAATATAGACCACATGGAGAATTCAATTCATCAGATTTTATATGAATAAAGGCTTAAGTGCTAAAATTCTGCATTTTGACACGTCCCTACACCAACCCTGTCACTTCCAGCAAGATTTTAACCCATTTCATTTCTAACCCATTTTTTGTGTGAAGCTTCCATTCAAATGCTACTCCCTGTTGCACACAACAAGAGTCCATTTCCTGTCACAAGGGGGATTTATGGCAGATTTCGATGAAATCTGACTTTTAGATATGAAATATACGTATTATTCATGTCACTGAGGGAGAGAGGGGAACGTATAAGGTTTACATTCTGTCAGGATATGTTATTGTTAGACATCAGGGATCCTATGGGAGGAGAAGACACACAGTCTGGTACAAGTGATCATGACAGCCGTGAGTTAGAGAAGAGTGAGCAATTTGGGCAGAGGTCAGGTTAGATGAAGTGAAGAAGAACATATATGACTCACCACCAGGATTCGGTCTTATGTAGCAAAATGTGAAATGGTGTAGAGACTAGGGTTGCAAGGGTCGGAAACTTTCCCGGAAATATTCCATTGGAAGTTAAGCCCGGGAATTTGGGAATTTTTTTTCATAAAAAAAAAAAAGAAGTTCTTATAACAGTGAACCTTTTGTATGGGATACACATTAGGCAATTCTAGGTCTTGTGGCATATTTTTGTTAAACTATCCCCAATTCAATGGAATTGCAACCCTCTACATGCACAGTGCATTCTTCCATCACATGTACAGCTGATTCTCAAGATCTTGCACACTAATGAGATGCTATTGAGCCCACACTACTACACTGTCTGGGCCAACGACTACATGCTTTCTGGGAAGTTTTGATGACAATACTGGGTGGGGTGAATATATTTTATGACATAAATCATTTTTTGTTAACTAGTAAACAGTAGCCTGTTTAAATAATTTCTAACTTGTTAACAATTCCCGCTAGTTAGTTTTTGCTACTATGTGGGTTTTAGCTTGCTTGAGCCTGTTAACTGAGGAGTGTTAATTCACCTGTTTTCATACAGGTTTCATTTTAAAACATTTACCTGACAAATTAGTTGTTTAATCTAAACTACTTAACTATTTATCTGTATATGGAATTGTATTTGTTGTTTCCTTTACTCATTTTTTTCTAATCTTTACAGGAAAATCCCACAGGCACTATCTGATGTGTGGAGACATTTCACTGCAGGTCATGTAGAAGGACAAGCTGTGTACATTTACAAATACTGTGCCAAATAATATGTGAAGAATGCAACAAAGATGCAGAATCATCTGGCCAAGTGCATAAAGTTCCCTCAGCGCTCACAACAAGCAACCTCTGACAATTCGAGGTGAAGATGATGAATCAGACACCTTATCAATAGCAACAGCTCATGGTCCTCCTGGAATCAGAAGTTTATTTGACTCAATGGAGGGAAGTAGTCAGAGAAATGCTGATGAATGTCTTGCTCAAGCTGTGTAAGCAACTGGTTCACCTCTGATGCTCACAGGCAATGTGTATTGGCTTTTTCTTTGCAACTCTGCCTAGAAGGCCAGCGTCCCGGAGTCGCCTCTTCACTGTTGATGTTGAGACTGGTGTTTTGCAGGTAATATTTAATGAAGCTGCCAGTTGAGGACTTGTGAGTCATCGGTTTCTCAAACAAGAGACTCTAATGTACTTGTTCTCTTGCTCAGTTGTGCCCCGGGGCCTCCCACTCCTCTATCTATTCTGGTTAGAGCCAGTTTGCGCTGTTCTGTGAAGGGTGTAGTACACAGCGTTGTATGAGATCTTCAGTTTCTTGGCAATTTCTTGCATGGAATAGCCTTCATTTCTCAGAACAAGAATAGACTGATGAGTTTCAGAAAGAAAGGTCTTTGTTTCTGGCCATTTTGAACCTGTAATTAAACCCACAAATGCTGATGCTCCAGATACTCAACTAGTCTAAAGAAGACCAGTTTTATTGCTTCTTTAAATCAGAACAACAGTTTTCAGCTGTGCTAATATAATTGCAAAAGGGTTTTCTAATGATCAATTAGACTTTTCAAATGATAAACTTGAATTAGCTAACACAAGGTGCTATTGTAACACTGGAGTGATTGTTTCTGATAATGGGCCTCTGTACGCCTATGTAGATACTCCATTAAAAATCCGCTGGTCAAATACTCCAGCCACCCTAGTCATAGACTGTTCTCTCTGCTACTGCACGGCAAGCGGTACCGGAGCGCCAAATTTAGATCCAAAAGGCTTCTTAACAGCTTCTACACCCCAAGCCATAAGACTCCTGAACAGCTAATCAAAGGGCTACCCAGACCCCTCTTTTACACTGCTACTCTCCATTTATAATCTATGCATAGTCACTTTAACTCTACCTACATGTACATAATACCTCAATTACTTTGACTAACCGGTGCCCCCACACATTGACTCTGTATCGGCACCCCCTGTAAAAAGCCTCGCTTGTTATTTTACTGCTGCTGTTAATTTGTTACTTTCATTTTCTACTTATCTATTTTTTACCTAAGACTTCATGTAATTTTTTTCTTAACTTCTTAAAGCATTGTTGGTTAAGGGCTTGTAAGTAAGCATTTCACTATAAAGTCTATTTGGCGCATTTGACAAAAAAAAAACGTTTTTACCAGCAAAAATATTTTTTTCCTGCTAAAATTACACCAACTAAAATTACACCAATTACACCAACAAAACAGATGAGCATGCTTTGTAATGTTTCTGAAAAAAAAGAAATGTAATACTAGAAAGAAGCAATGTGGTATATTGTTTAACCGTTTGCGTGTAGGGGGCAGTATTTTCGTTTTTGGCAAAAACATACCCATTTGAAACGGCCTATTTCTCAGCCCCAGAAACTAGAATATGCATATAATTGTCAGATTAGGATAGAAAACACTCTAAAGTTTCCAAAACTGTCAAAATATTGTCTGTGAGTATAACAGAACTGATATTGCAGGCGAAAACCTGAGGAAAATCCAATCAGGAAGTGCCTCTTATTTTGAAACCTCTCTGTTCCTATACATGCCTATCCTCCATTTAAAGGGATATCAACCAGATTCCTTTTTCTATGGCTTCCCTAAGGTGTCCACAGTCTTTAGACATAGTTTCAGGCTTTTATTTTGAAAAATTAGCGAGAGAGATCACATTGCGTAAGTGGATAGGTGGGGGCTCTCAGAATGAGTTTTGCGTAACAGAGTAAAGAGGCCATTGTTTCTCCAGGTCCTTTTGAAAAACCTACACTCCCGGTTGATATATTATCGAATATATATTTTAAAAACAACCTGAGGATTGATTATAAAAAACATTTGACATGTTTCTGTGGACATTATGGATATTATTTGGAATTTTCGTCTGCGTTGTGGATTTCTGAACATAACGCGACAAACAAACGGAGGTATATAAAAATAATGGAACAAAATGAACATTTGTTGTGTAACTGGGAGTCTCGTGAGTGAAAACATCCGAAGATCATCAAAGGTAAACGATTAATTAGCTTTTCTGATTTTCGTGACCAAGCTACCTGATACTAAGTGTACTTAATGTTTGTCATGCGATCGATAAACTTACACAAATGCTTGGATTGCTTTCGCTGTAAAGCATAATTTCAAAATCTGAGACGACAGGTGGATTAACAAAAGGCTAAGCTGTGTTTTGCAATATTGCACTTGTGATTTCATGAATATGAATATTTTTTTGTAATATTATTTGACTGTGCTATGCTATTCAGAGTTGCTGATGACAATTATCCCGCTACCGGGATGGGGTGCGTCAACAAGTTAATTTCATTTTTTTTAACCAAAATATCACAGATGAGACAAAAAAATTCACCTGCCCCTTTAAGGGCGGGAGGTTACCGTGGTAGCATGACTCGAGTCATGTTAGTGCCTATGAGATTGAGTCTGACTAGTAGAAGATTTGTCTTCTCTTCCCTAGCAGTTGAAAGTCAAACATAGAGAAACAACAGCTTGTGAACAAAACAATGTAAATAGACAAGAAACACAAGGACAAAGTCTCACTTCAGTAGACTTTAGTTTCAAGTAAATTAGACCAACTTTTATAGTTTTATGCCTGTGAGCAGCGCTTCTGAAAATATAGATTTCACTCAGCTATTCAAATGCGCACATTATAGCCAGACAGTGTTGAAGTGCAAGGTGGAATAGGCTATATAGGATTCATAGTTCTTTGGCTACAAAACAGCAGCATTTATTTTGCTATAAATGTGATCATACTTTTTATTCACAAATGCAAGTGAAATGCTCTCACTGTGGAGCCCTGACCACCCACCAACGTGGCTGGTGAAATAAACATCTTACCTGCCAATGCCAAAATCTACCCGCATTTGGCAGGTGTTCATTTTAGGCCCTGAAGATTATTTAAGAAAAGTTACCCATACTATTTTCCTAATATACTCCAATGTTCCTATGTAATTGTTAGATCTCTAATATAGCTAATACTCCAATGTTCCTATGTAATTGTTAGATCTCTAATATAGCTTACTCCAGTAATTGATCATGGTTTCTAAAAGGGATAAACTCCAACTGGGGGACTCACCTGGCGAAGTAGTCCCACTTGTCTACATCGATGCCGTTCCTTTTGTTGGCCACAATCTCATAGAGGAAGGACTTCTCCTCTGGTCGGCCCTTATATGGCCACTGTGGAGGGAAAAAGAACAGACTCAGACTACAGACAGAAACTCCAAATTAGTTCAAATTAGCTTAAATTCAACCCGTAGACAATGAAATGCTAGAAAGCATAAATAAATCATATTCATGAAGTAATATTGATTGATGTTTGTTGACTGATTAATGTTGATTGATGATTGTAACGTTTACCGCCCTAGCGGTGAAGGTTTCAGTGAGGAGGCAACAAGGGTCAGAGTGGCTTTCAGGTGTTGATTTATTCAGTTTACCCCCAATTTATATTTTCTGTTTTGTTATCGTCATGTTTGAGCTTCTTCACCGAAACTTCCACCACTAGGGCGGTCTCCGTTACCATTGGTGTCAGAAGTGGGAAACGAACCCACACCTCCATGATTCTTAAATTGGTTGATTGACTGACTAACCGGCTCACTGGCTGGCTGACTTACTCCCTGGCTGAGGGGGACAGTGTTCTGTGGTCCAGCAATCTGCTCCTTGATGAAGACCAGGTCATCAGGAAGGACCAGGCCATGCTCCTTCATCGCCGGCTCCAAGGCGTTCTCACACACCAGGTGGTCAAACATGGCCAGGGACGCCTCCTCGTGCTGTAACACACACAACGTGAGCGTACACACAAATACAGCGGACCTGTTTGACACAGGAAGATATTGACACAAACAACAGCACAGACATGTAGACAGAGCAAAAAAGGAGGAAACGAGAGAGGATGAGGAAAGAAAGGTCTTACATTCCACTTAGATTCTGGACGCACTTTGGGGATGAACATCCCATCAAACATATGGGAGAAAGGACCATGACCTGGAGAGTGAGAGATATCACATTTATGAGAAAGTAAGATTGAAAAAAAAGTGTGTATATATGTGTGTGGTGTGTGTGTGTGTGTGTGTGGTGTGGTGTGGTGTGTGTGTTGTGTGTGTGTGAGACTCACCCAGGTCGTGACAGAGACCGGCGATCTGGACACACAATATGTCTCTATGAGAGATGAAGAGCTCTGGTTGTCTCTCATTCAACTCCTGGACCAGCGAACCTGCCAGGTAGCCCACCCTGAAACACACGACCACAACAACCATTTTACAACTCAGGAAACCTGCTAAGTAACCACTGGGAACTGGGAGCTTAACGAAGGGGCTGAAAAAGAACCAGGACAGTTTCTATTGTGCCTTTTGAAATCAAATCAAATCTTATTTGTCACATACACATGGTTAACAGATGTTAATGCGAGTGTAGCAAAATGCTTGTGCTTCTAGTTCCGACCATTCAGTAATATCTAACAAGTAATCTAACAATTTCACAAGTACTACCTTTTAAACACAAGTGTAAAGGAATTAATAAGAATATGTACATAGAAATATATGGATGAGCGATGGCCGTGCGGCATAGACAAGATGCAGTAGATGGTAGAGAGTACAGTATATACATATGAGATGAGTAATGTAGGGTATGCAGTGTAGTTTAGTAGGATGGAGGCTGTATGGATCTGTAACTACTACAGTGTAGTTTAGTAGGATGGAGGCTGTATGGATCTGTAACTACTGGTGATGCGTTGTGCAGACCTCACTACCCTCTGGAGAGCCTTACGGTTGTGGGCGAAGCAGTTGCGGTGATACAGCCCGACAGGATGCTCTCGATTGTGCATCTGTAAATGTTTGTGAGTGTTTTTGGAGATAAGCCAAATTTCTTCAGCCTCCTGAGGTTGAAGAGGCGCTGTTGCACCTTCTTCACCACGCTGTCTGTGTGGGTGGACCAATTCAGTTTGTCCATGGTGTGTACGCCGAGGAACTTAAAAAAAACTTTCCACCTTCTCCACTATTGTCCCGTCGATGTGGATAGGGGGGTGCTCTCTCTGCTGTCCAAGTCCATGATCATCTCCTTTGTTTTGCTGACGTTGAGTGTGAGGTTATTTTCCTGACACCACACACACTTTGAATGCAGGGTAGGGCCTCTAAAACCACATAAACTAAATGCCAATTTGCGCATGTACACTCCACATCTTGGATTTAAAAAGGTGTACACACCCTATATAGGTCAAGCCCACACACCTTTAAACTATGAAGTGCTCAGGCACCCACACTTGTACTCTATGCTAGTGCATACTTACACACACTCCTACATACCCTATGGAGTGCTCAGGCACCCACACTTGTACTCTATGCTAGTGCATACTTACACACACTCCTACATACCCTATGGAGTGTTCGAAGCGGTTGTGGGAGGCTCCAGGGAAGACAAAGTATGTTCCTCCCAGCTGCTTAATGTGGCGGAGCCTCTGGAACTGAGGGGTGTCGATGATACGGACCAGCAGAGGATGCATCTCTACATGGCCATGGATGGGGTCATTAAACACCTACAGGAGACAATAATATATCTTATTGTTGATACTACTCTTCCTCTATTTTTCCCTCTCTGGAATAGAAAAGGGTGCAGCTCTAGGTATGTGGCTGTGGTTAGAGTACTCTTGCAATAAAAATGAAAAACATTATAAAACAGGGAATAGAGAACATGGAAAAAAAACAGCTATTACTCAGGGTGTTTTACTTCTTTCACAATAATAAATAAATAAAATAAAAATGAAGTACAATGTGGTTGAGGTGATTCTCTTCCATGCATTGTTCTCTATCTATACCTCTCCCTGGCCATCAGCCTCTTAATGTGAGCTCAAAGTCAATGTTTCCCCTTTTGCTAAATCATTTCCGGGTCAAACATTTTCAGTGTAAACCTAAAGGACTAAAACCAGATATAAAGTAGGTAGAAAAGACAATGGAGCCATATTGTTTTTTAATAAGATCACATTTAAGAACGAACAATCACCAAAATAAAAACTAGACAAAGCAGGGAGAATCTAAGATGTCATGGGGCCTCCATTGATTTTGTTATAATGTTTGAGTCACTCAGATAGCATAAGAACAAGGCATAATGTTAACTCAGCCCCATGGCAAAATGTGTAGAATTGCAGGATATTAACTTTGAAACTGCAACTTTTCTCTCAGCCCAATGACAAATACATAGAATAGCTGGAAACTAGCTTTAAACTTGAAAATTGTATTTCTGCCCCATAGTAAAATGTGTAGAATTTCAGAAAAATCAGTTTAAAAGAGCAACACTTGGTCTCTGCAGCCAAGAGGGCCTCTAAAACCTCTATTGCGTTACCTTGGTCTCTGCTGCAATCTGCCACAGCTTCCTCAGGCAGTGCAGAATCTGCAGCCGTGTGCCAAGAGGCCTGAGGAGAGAGAGAGAGTCCGTTCATAATCATGACACCAAAATCAGAACATCACAATCCTCAAGAAATTGACTAAGAGAAATCTGTCACAACAAATACACCAAAATTAGAAAGTGCACATTAGATTGACATACCACTGAAGATTGGTACACCGAAATGACCACACCCCATACCGAAACCACACCACACATACCCTATGCCCATATTCTCCAGATGTGTCTCTGTAAGGTATCGTAACCCCACTCCTGTTATCTGTTGCTCTGTGTGGGGAAAAACCAAACAAAAAGGACAGATCATCTTTCCTGTGTGCAAGTCTACCAACCTTCCTCTTCATTAGATAGAATCAGTTACATTACATTTACATTTAAGTCAGAGCGATTTACAAATTGGTGCATTCACCTTATATTTGGCTGGAACAACCTTGATGCTGGGCACTAACAGATACCAGAGAGAAAGTAAGGAGGGTAGATTGTAATGGGGGATGGATGGATGGTTACTTAGCCCAATAATGGATTAAAGGAGCCTAATGGTACTCCTTATGGTCGGGTGGGAAATGTACTTTTTGGTCCACCAGGGTGGAAAATTCATAAAGAAATCACAGAAAATGCATGCACATGTTTTGTAATGATAAAACACTTATTGAATGGTTTTGAAATGGATTAAAAGTGATGTCAAAGAAAAGAGCACGACAGATAGTAGTAGATATTAGAGAGTGTTCCAGCGGGAAAGGTCTCCATATTTCTCTCTATTGTTTGAACCTATGCTGTACCACACCCCATTTTCACCACTGTAATGTTGAAACTCTCATCTTACAGAGCTGACAAACACATAAAAAAATATTCTCACAAATTCACTGTGTGACCACCTGCCAATGTGGATGGAAATATTACATTCCACCTGCCAATGTGGATGGAAATATTACATTCTACCTGCCAATGTGGATGGAAATATTACATTCCACCTGCCAATGTGGATGGAAATATTACATTCCACCTGCCAATGTGGATGGAAATATTACATTCCACCTGCCAATGTGGATGGAAATATTACATTCCACCTGCCAATGTGGATGGAAATATTACATTCTACCTGCCAATGTGGATGGAAATATTACATTCTACCTGTCAATGTGGATGGAAATATTACATTCTACCTGCCAATGTGGATGGAAATATTACATTCTACCTGTCAATGTGGATGGAAATATTACATTCTACCTGCCAATGTGGATGGAAATATTACATTCTACCTGTCAATGTGGATGGAAATATTACATTCTACCTGTCAATGTGGATGGAAATATTACATTCTACCTGTCAATGTGGATGGAAATATTACATTCTACCTGCCAATGTGGATGGAAATATTACATTCTACCTGTCAATGTGGATGGAAATATTACATTCTACCTGTCAATGTGGATGGAAATATTACATTCTACCTGCCAATGTGGATGGAAATATTACATTCTACCTGCCAATGTGGATGGAAATATTACATTCTACCTGCCAATGTGGATGGAAATATTACATTCTACCTGTCAATGTGGATGGAAATATTACATTCTACCTGTCAATGTGGATGGAAATATTACATTCTACCTGTCAATGTGGATGGAAATATTACATTCTACCTGTCAATGTGGATGGAAATATTACATTCTACCTGTCAATGTGGATGGAAATATTACATTCTACCTGTCAATGTGGATGGAAATATTACATTCTACCTGTCAATGTGGATGGAAATATTACATTCTACCTGTCAATGTGGATGGAAATATTACATTCTACCTGCCAATGTGGATGGAAATATTACATTCTACCTGTCAATGTGGATGGAAATATTACATTCTACCTGTCAATGTGGATGGAAATATTACATTCTACCTGTCAATGTGGATGGAAATATTACATTCTACCTGTCAATGCCAAAATATACTAACATTTAGCTGGTGGCTAGTGTTAATTTCCCACCCTGCTTATAGTCCAAGGAGCTTATATGTTCTGTTTAAAAGGTTGAATTGGCTCTGGAAAACAAAACAGCCAAATACTCCATCTAAACGTAAATCGATTCTCAATTGCGGTACGGTTCTAGAAACAGAAATCCTTATACTTTCATATCACATCAAAATAATATCACAACTGAAAAATACACACTTACTGTACACTGTTTTAACACAGTTGCAGCAGGCAGTATTTTTTAGTGACAACACGTTTGTGGTGTCTGTCTTCCGATTAATTAGCACAGGTAGACTATTCTGTTGTAGTCTGATGGTTGATGGGGAAAATGGTGGAAGTGAATGCCGAGTTCGAACCACGTCGAGTGAAGCTGATGAAGATTAATGTTCTGAATGGACAACAGTCGAAAACTGAAATAAAAAATTAATTGTCAAAAATTGGAGTGAAGGATACGTCTATGAATGGTAATGAATCGCTTCTTGTTGGGATGCGTTTGTTGAGTAAGGATGTATTTGGGAAACCCACTTGAGGTGTTGAAAATGGTGAAGTGTATGCTGGGAAAAGACAAGACTGTCAGAGTGACAAGGAGTGGTCTTATTTTGATTCATTGCAGTGGGCCTTAATAAAATAATTTGGACAAGAAGAGTTTTGTGCTTTGAACTTCGAGAGTAGAGAGCCCGTCAAAGGAGTCATCTCAGGGGTGACGCAGGATGTTCAGATTTAATACCTGAAGAGAATTTCTGGTGTGGTTGGTGCCTGGAGTCTGACTGGGTGAATGGAGAACGAGGAAAGTCTAACGGTCCTGTTGTTTTATAAAGAGCATCTACCTTCACATGTGAAGTTTGGTTATGTACGATACGCTGTACGAGCTTTCATCCCCAAACCACTGCAGGTGTAAGAACTGTAAAGGATTGGACCATGTTTCAAGTGTGTGCAGAGTGAAGAACGGAAGGACGACGGTAACTATTAAGTTCTGACGTCTGCATTGGCAGCAATTTCGCGGAGCTGTTGTCAAGGAAGTGGGTTTGTGTTGATACAGGATGTACTGCCCCCAACTACCATCAACCAACCATGTAAATGCAGAGCAATACAGAGCCCTCCCTGTTGTTATACAATTTGGGAACGCCATGGCAATGCGGCATGGAGCTCGATTTGGCCTCTGGAGGCGCGAAATTGTGTCACACCCTCCATACGGAGCCTCCGACCACATTTTTGGATCAAGCATGAATTGGCTTTTAGTCTATTTTTTTATGTACCTTGATTTAACTAGGGAAGTTCAGTTAAGAACAAATTCTTATTTTACAATGCCAGCCTAACCCTGAGCAAGGCAGTTATCCCACTGTTCCCGGGCGGCGATGACGTGGATGTCGATTATGGCACTTAAATGCTGAAGACACATTTCAGTTGAATGCATTCAGTTATACAACTGACTAGGTATCAACCCTTCCCCTAACCCTCCTCTAACCCTGACAATGTTGGGCCAATTGTGCGCCACCCTATGGAACTCCCGATCTTGGCCGGTTGTGATACAGCCTGGGATCGAACCAGGGTCTGTAGTGACGCCTCTAGCAATGAGATGCAATGCCTTAGACCTGTGCACCACTCGGGAGCCCAATGGATTAGTTCACTGAGTGTGACGACCCGGTTTATAAGCGCGGATATCGACACTGCCACACAATCATGCTTTTGGGGCACAGTTTATAGCGCACTGAACTTCGGGCTAGAAGGTTGAGGGTTGAGGCCCATTCCTGACAGAGCTGGAGTAACTGAGTCATGTTTGTAGGCCTCCTTGCTCGCACAAGCCTTTTCAGTTCTGCCCACAAATTTTCTATAGGATTGAGGTCAGGACTTTGTGATGGCCACTCCAATACCTTGACTTTGTTGTCCTGAAGCCATTTTGCCACAACTTTGGAAGTATGCTTGGGATCATTGTCCATTTGGAAGACCCATTTGCGACCAAACTTTAACTTCCTGACCTATGTCTTGAGATGTTGTTTCAATATATCCACATAATTTTCTGTCCTCATGATGCCATCCATTTTGTGAAGTGCACCAGTCCCTCCTTCAGCAAAGCACCTCCACAACATGATGCTGCCACCCCCATGCTTCACGTTTGGGATGTTCTTCGGCTTACAAGCCTTCCCCCTTTTCCTCCAAACATAACGATGGTCATTCTGACCAAACAGTTCTATTTTTGTTTACCAGACCAGAGGACATTTCTCCAAAAAGTACAATATTTGTCCCCATGTGCAGTTGCAAACAGTAATCTGGCTTTTTTTTATGGAGGTTTAGGAGCAGTGGCTTCTTCCTTGCTGAGCGGCCTTTCAGGTTATGTCGTTTCCTCCAGCATCTTCACAAGGTCCTTTGCTGTTGTTCTGGGATTGATTTGCACTTTTCGCACCAATTAGGTTCATCTCTAGGTGACAGAACGCGTCTCCTTCCTGAGTGGTATGATGGCTGCGTGGTCCCATGGTGTTTATACTTCCATACTATTGTTTGGACAGATGAATGTGGTACCTTCAGGTGTTTGGAAATTGCTCCCAAGGATGAACCAGACTTGTGGAGGTCTACAATTTCTTTCCTGAGGTCTTGGCTGATTTCGTTTGATTTTCCGATGATGTCCAGCAAAGAGGCACCGAGTTTGAAGGTAGGCCTTGAAATACATCTACAGGTACACCTCCAATTGACTCAAATGATGTCAATTAGCCTATCAGAGACTTCTAAAGCCATGACATCGTTTTCTGGAATTTTCCAAGCTGTTTAAAGGCACAGTCAACTTAGTGTACGTAAACTTCTGACCCACTGGAATTGTGACACAGTGAATTAAGTGAAATAATCTGTCTGTGAACAATTGTTGGAAAATTACTTGTGCCATGCAGAAAAGTAATGTCTTAACCGACTTGCCAAAACTACAACCTAAGTGTATGTAAATTTCCGACTTCAACTGTAGTTAGCCTAGCTAGGGTACTGTAGTTCAAAGGACAATGTAAATGAGTCTTTAGGGTAGTGAACAGCCCCGTACATCACTGGGGCCAAGCTTCCTTCCATCCAGGACATCTATACCAGGCGGTGTCAGAGGAAGGCCCTATAGAGGGTAGTGTGAACAGCCCAGTACATCACTGGGGCCAAGCTTCTCTCCATCCAGGACCTCTATACCAGGCGGTGTCAGAGGAAGGCCCTATAGAGGGTAGTGCGAACAGCCCAGTACATCACTGGGGCCAAGCTTCTTTCCATCCAGGACCTCTATAACAGGCGGTGTCAGAGGAAGGCCCTATAGAGGGTAGTGCGAACAGCCCAGTACATCACTGGGGCCAAGCTTCTTTCCATCCAGGACCCCTATACCAGGCGGTGTCAGAGGAAGGCCCTATAGAGGGTAGTGCGAACAGCCCAGTACATCACTGGGGCCAAGCTTCTTTCCATCCAGGACCTCTATACCAGGCGCTGTTAAAGGAAGGCCCTAAAAATGGTCAAAGACTCCAGCCACCCTGGTCATAAACTGTTCTCTCTGCTACCACACGGCAAGAGGTACCGGAGCACCAAGTGTAGGTCCAAGAGGCTTCTAAACAGCTTCTACACCCAAGCAATAAGACTCCTGAACATCTAGTCAAATGGCTACCCAGACTATTCACATTCCCCCCCACACCACTGCCACTCTCTGTTGTCATCTATGAATAGTCACTTTAATTAACTCTACCCACATGTACATACTACCTCAACTAACCGGTGCCCCCACACATTGACTCTGTACCGGCACCCCCCTGTATTTATTGATATTTTTTTAAGGCTCCTCTTTAATTACTTGTAACTTAAATCTCTTATTCTTATGCATATTTTTTAACTGCACTGTCGGTTAGGGGCTTGTAAGTAAACATTTCACTGTAAGGTCTACTACACCTGTTGTATTCAGCATTTCACTGTAAGGTCTACTACACCTGTTGTATTCAGCATTTCACTGTAAGGTCTACTACACCTGCTGTATTCAGCATTTCACTGTAAGGTCTACTACACCTGTTGTATTCAGCATTTCACTGTAAGGTCTACTACACCTGTTGTATTCAGCATTTCACTGTAAGGTCTACTACACCTGTTGTATTCAGCATTTCACTGTAAGGTCTACTACACCTGCTGTATTCAGCATTTCACTGTAAGGTCTACTACACCTGTTGTATTCAGCATTTCACTGTAAGGTCTACTACACCTGTTGTATTCAGCATTTCACTGTAAGGTCTACTACACCTGTTGTATTCAGCATTTCACTGTAAGGTCTACCTAGACCTGTTGTATTCAGCATTTCACTGTAAGGTCTACTACACCTGCTGTATTCAGCATTTCACTGTAAGGTCTACTACACCTGTTGTATTCAGCATTTCACTGTAAGGTCTACTAGACCTGTTGTATTCAGCATTTCACTGTAAGGTCTACTACACCTGCTGTATTCAGCATTTCACTGTAAGGTCTACTACACCTGCTGTATTCAGCATTTCACTGTAAGGTCTACTACACCTGTTGTATTCAGCATTTCACTGTAAGGTCTACTACACCTGCTGTATTCAGCATTTCACTGTGAGGTCTACTACACCTGTTGTATTCAGCATTTCACTGTGAGGTCTACTACACCTGTTGTAATTCAGCATTTCACTGTAAGGTCTACTAGACCTGTTGTATTCAGCATTCCACTGTAAGGTCTACTACACCTGTTGTAGTCAGCATTTCACTGTAAGGTCTACTACACCTGTTGTATTCAGCATTCCACTGTAAGGTCTACTACACCTGTTGTAGTCAGCATTTCACTGTAAGGTCTACTAGACCTGTTGTATTCAGCATTCCACTGTAAGGTATACTACACCTGTTGTCTTCGGCGCATGTGACTAATACAATTTGATTTTAGCCAACAACAGCTGATCTAGTGGGCTAGCAATTCCTCTGCTGCTGACCCAGTCACTTTCTCTGCAGTTTAGTTTACCGTTACAAGCCACATTGGCTTGGTCAGTCAAATATCATGTGTATGTAGCTAGTTAGTGAAGACATGCAAAACAGTGATCACAACAATCGAACCTCTGAATTTCTCCTCCCATATCCCGAGCCCTTCCAGACGCATGTATCTGCAAGTGTCCTCGACACTCCACTGCCTTAAGTCCTCGTCCCGCGACAGCCCGGCATAAACTCTCTCCTCCGGGGTATTGAAATGGTCACTGTCCGCAGTCGGTAAATCTTCTCTGGAGCGCTTTCGCCTATCCATATTGATCGGTAATAGAATGCCTGTAACACAATAAAACAGCGCTCTCGTGGTAAACCACACCTTCTTCTTTGGGATTGGGCTGGCGGATCGTAGCCAACTTATAGGCGCATACACTGCCACCTACTGTATTGGAGTGTGGGGCCAGTCACAGCCGACCGACATGAATTTCCGCTAATACAAAATTGGGAAAAAGGAAAATGACCCTGCCAACTATTAGCCCTCACTAAACTCTCCCCATTTTACCATTTAAAATAAATATTATGCAGTAAAACCTTGCAATACAGTTAACCATGACTATGAATGCTAAGAAACCCACATTACTGAAGCACATATTTATTCCTCTCCCACTCTATTGGTCTCTGCCTCCTTATCCTATCATGATCCCTCACCCCGTACCCATCTTCCTCTACCACTCTCTTCACTGCTTCAGCATATGACACTTTCTGTACTACTCTGACCCTGGCCACATCAACCTGCCTTTCTCTCACCGGACACCTCCGATCTCCAGCCCCATGAGCACCCCCAAAGCATATACACAAAATATGCTCCACAAATATTTCTCCACTGATACACCACATTCCTTCGTCTCATGCCCTTGTTGAATGCTTGCACTGAAACAAGCAGAAAACAAAACAAAATTAGGATAACGAAAACTATATTTTGGTATCTTAAAAGGGAAAATTGTGTTATGCCTAATATGCCAATTCATATTATTTCTCCAAAATGATTTATTGTTACTCAATTTGAGTCATTTGTGACTCACAACCTGGATTCGGTCTTATGTAGCACATTTTTTAATTGTGTTTTTATATTGGATAATTCTGTTTTGAAAGTTGATCAACTTGTAAACTCACGTTTGATAAAATGACCTTTGAATGTTTTGGTATCTAGTGAAGAGCACCTCTTTGTCTACATCCATTCAGCATTGTTCACAACCTCTTAAGCTTTAGCCCCACCCATTCAGCATGGTTCACAACCTCTTAAGCTTTAGCCCCACCCATTCAGCATTGTTCACAACCTCTTAAGCTTTAGCCCCACCCATTCGGCATTGTTCACACCCTCTTAAGCTTTAGCCCCACCCATTCAGCATTGTTCACAACCTCTTAAGCTTTAGCCCCACCCATTCAGCATCGTTCACAACCTCTTAAGCTTTAGCCCCACCCATTCAGCATTGTTCACAACCTCTTAAGCCTTAGCCCCACCCATTTCGTTTCGCTCTCGGAGCGCACATTTGACGCTCTGACAGATGATTTGTTTACCTCTGGATAACATGAACACTGCCTAACCAGCTCTGCTGGCAACAATTTCATTACGCTTTTTGCAGATGTTTACTGACACCGGCCATATTCAATGGGTGTTGTACACTTTAGTTTAAGACATGTAGCTAGCTAGGTAAACAACGTGTAACATCACACATCGTCACATAACGAGCCAGCCAGCTAACGTTAGCTAGTTAAGGGAAACTGACCTGACCAAAGATCTCCACCCATCTCCCAATTTCACAGGCATCTGTCTCCTACAGATACCATTAAGTTCTGATGTAAAAACCTTTTACGCCTTTATATACTACGCTTCTGAGTATAACAATGTTCAAGTTTAAACCAGAATCTAACAGGCCCCAGCCTGGAACAACAGCTTCCTAATGTTCAACTTACATAAACTTGGAAATGACTTATAAATGAACAAACAATGATAACAAGACATGAACAAAAAAATAAATTATAAATTAACTAACAATGATAACAAGGTTAGGTTTACAAACTCAGAGACTTATGGGATCTGTTCTATTATCACACCATACACAAATTTATTTCCATCTCTCATCATACAACAAAATGCCATTCCAGCTGAATCTGCTGGCTTTGCTCCATGTCAGCTGGCTTTTAGTTTCTCCAATTTCTCCTCCTGGTTCCTAAGAGAGTAATAGCACAAGATTAGAAAAGCAACAAAAAAGACACACAAACATAACAGCATTAATACCGTGTTAAGATATGCACAATTATCTCTGGGTTCGAGCCCAGGCTCTGTCGCAGCCGGCCGCGACCGGGAGGCCCATGGGCGCCACACAATTGGCCTAGCGGCGTCCGGGTTAGGGAGGGTTTGGCCGGCAGGGATATCCTTGTCTCATCGCGCACTAGCGACTCCTGTGGAGGGCCGGGCGCAGTGCACGCTGACCAGGTCACCAGGTGTTTCCTCCTCCGACACATTGGTGCGGCTGGCTTCCAGGTGTACGGTGTTTCCTCTGACACATTGGTGCGGCTGGCTTCCAGGTGTACGGTGTTTCCTCTGACACATTGGTGCGGCTGGCTTCCAGGTGTACGGTGTTTCCTCTGACACATTGGTGCGGCTGGCTTCCAGGTGTACGGTGTTTCCTCTGACACATTGGTGCAGGGCTGGCTCTGACCAGGTGTCCACGGTGTTTCCTCTGACACATTGGTGCGGCTGGCTTCCAGGTGTACGGTGTTTCCTCTGACACATTGGTGCGGCTGGCTTCCAGGTGTACGGTGTTTCCTCTGACACATTGGTGCGGCTGGCTTCCAGGTGTACGGTGTTTCCTCTGACACATTGGTGTTGCGGCTCCAGGTGTTCCAGGTGTTGCAGGCTTCCAGGTGTTTCCTCTGACACATTGGTGCGGCTGGCTTCCAGGTGTTACGGTGTTTCCTCCGACACATTGGTGCGGCTGGCTTCCAGGTGTTACGGTGTTTCCTCCGACACATTGGTGCGGCTGGCTTCCAGGTGTACGGTGTTTCCTCTGACACATTGGTGCGGCTGGCTTCCAGGTGTACGGTGTTTCCTCTGACACATTGGTGCGGCTGGCTTCCAGGTGCGGTGTTTCCTCCGCATTTGCGGCTGGCTTCCAGGTGTACGGTGTTTCCTCTGACACATTGGTGCGGCTGGCTTCCAGGTGTACGGTGTTTCCTCCGACACATTGGTGCGGCTGGCTTCCAGGTGTACGGTGTTTCCTCCGACACATTGGTGCGGCTGGCTTCCAGGTGCACAGTGTTTCCTCCGACACATTGGTGCGGCTGGCTTCCAGGTGTACGGTGTTTCCTCCGACACATTGGTGCGGCTGGCTTCCAGGTGGGATGCGCGCTGTGTTAAGAAGCAGTGCGGCTTGGTTGGGTTGTGTTTTGGAGGATGCATGGCTCTTGACCTTCGCCTCTCCCGAATCCGTGCGGGAGTTGTAGCGATGAGACAAGACAGTAATTACTAACAATTGGATACCATGAAATTGGGGAGAAAAAAGGAGAATTTAAACAAATATATATATATTAAAATATATGCACAATTATATATGCATGACAACGCAAAGTTTGATAACATGACAATTCCCACGCTCTCTTAGCCTGACTTTGCCTTCAGGATACTTTTCTGCCGAAGTTGGCAAAAATGAATGCCCTTAAACGCCTCCTCATGCTTTCGCCCAGTCTTCCCCGTCAGACTACAGGATCCAAGAGGTGTTCCCAAGCCATGTCATTCTCCCTTTGCTCCCCATCATCCTCCTCCATAGCCACCCGATATATTAGTGCGGTAGCCTTAATCAGTTTTACCTCATCTTGAGGTAACTCAACACTGTGTATTCGTTTTAACATCAATGCACATGATATCCCAACAATATCACCAAAGTAACCCCCGCTATTACTAACACGGCTCCTGACCCATATTTCACAATACCCCTCATTTGCAATGTAGTCCAGTTCCATGCAGTTAATAGAGCATCCTTTGCTACTAGCACTGTTCTTTCTGTTACTGTCCCTACAGCGACTGCCGTGAGAATAGCTTTTGCCCAGAATCTGTCTCCTGCTCTATTATCTCCGTGGTGTACTGGTCTAGGACTGAACCTGTCAGATACTCCCTCCCTGTCTCCTGCTCTATTATCTCCGTGGTTTACTGGTCTAGGACTGAACCTGTCAGATACTCCCTACCTGTCTCCTGCTCTATTATCTCCGTGGTTTACTGGTCTAGGACTGAACCTGTCAGATACTCCCTACCTGTCTCCTACTCTGCTATTATCTCCGTGGTTTACTGGTCTAGGACTGAACCTGACAGATACTCCCTACCTGTCTCCTACTCTATTATCTCTGTGGTTTACTGGTCTAGGACTGAACCTGTCAGATACTCCCTCCCTGTCTCCTACTCTCCTATTATCTCCGTGGTTTACTGGTCTAGGAATGAACCTGACAGATACTCCCTACCTGTCTCCTACTCTCCTATTATCTCCATGGTTTACTGGTCTAGGACTGAACCTGACAGATACTCCCTACCTGTCTCCTACTCTCCTATTATATCCGTGGTTTACTGGTCTAGGACTGAACCTGTCAGATACGCCCTACCTGTCTCCTGCTCTATTATCTCTGTGGATTTCTGGTCTAGGACTGAACCTGTCAGATACTCCCTACCTGTCTCCCAGTTCCTGGTTCTTAGCCACCTCCAATGGCCTCCTGTGTTCTGCCACAGTTGGAACCTGTGGATAATATCAAATCAAATGTATTTATATAGCCCTTTGTATATCAGCTGATATCTCAAAGTGCTATACAGAAACCCAGCCTAAAACCCCAAACAGCAAGCAATGCAGGTGTAGAAGCACGGTGGCTAGGAAAAACTCCCTAGAAAGGCCAAAACCTAGGAAGAAACCTAGAGAGGAACCAGGCTATGTGGGGTGGCCAGTCCTCTTCTGGCTGTGCCGGGTGGAGATTATAACAGAACATGGCCAAGATGTTCAAATGTTCATAAATTACCAGCATGGTCGAATAATAATAAGGCAGAACAGTTGAAACTGGAGCAGCAGCACAGTCAGGTGGAAGTTGAAACTGGAGCAGCAGCATGGCCAGGTGGACTGGGGACAGCAAGGAGTCATCATGTCAGGTAGTCCTGGGGCATGGTCCTAGGGGCTCAGGTCCTCCGAGAGAGAGAAAGAGAAAGAGAGAAGGAGAGAATTAGAGAACGCACACTTAGATTCACACAGGACACCGAATAGGACAGGAGAAGTACTCCAGATATAACAAACTGACCCCAGCCCCCCGACACATAAACTACTGCAGCATAAATACTGGAGGCTGAGACAGGAGGGGTCAGGAGACACTGTGGCCCCATCCGAGGACACCCCCGGACAGGGCCAAACAGGAAGGATATAACCCCACCCACTTTGCCAAAGCACAGCCCCACACCACTAGAGGGATATCTTCAACCACCAACTTACCATCCTGAGACAAGGCTGAGTATAGCCCACAAAGATCTCCGCCACGGCACAACCCAACCCTCTCCGGGGGGCGCCAACCCAGACAGGATGACCACAACAGTGAATCAACCCACTCAGGTGACACACCCCCTCCAGGGACGGCATGAGAGTGAGCCCCAGTAAGCCAGTGACTCAGCCCCTGTAATACTGAAGTGTTAGAGGCAGAGAATCCCAGTGGAATCCAGAGGGGAACCGGCCAGGCAGAGACACTGCAAGGGCTGGTTCCCGTTGCTCCAGAGCCTCAACCTTCCGTTCACCTTCCCACTGGCTCCTGGGCCAGACTACACTCAATCATATGACCCACTGAAGAGATGAGCTCTTCACTAAAGACTTCAAAAGGTTGAGACCGAGACCAGGTTCGCAAATCTCCCGTCTCTGACATCAATGCACTCTGCCTCCTCCCAGGGTCAGATCTCCATAACGGTCTGTGCTGACCTCTTTCTCCCCTCTCTCTCCAGATGAAGATCTGCGTCCTTGTGAGACCTGTTCCATGAAAAAATGGAGCTCTGATCCAAATGTTTCAAGACTAACATTCAATGGAGAAAGCCCTGCCTCCAGCTGTTTGCTTAGAAATTCTAGGGACAATTAGGAGGCCTGGCGTCTTGTCTGACCATGGTGCGTAGCTGTACGTGTAGGCTCTATCAGGCCCTACATTCCCTAAACAAGGTCACTGGCACCTCTGGCCTGGTCCTCCTACCAAATCAGAGAGATATGGTGGTAGGAGCAAGCCCATGTAATGCTTTGTAGGTTAGCAGTAAAACCTTGAAATCAGCCCTTGCTTTGACAGGAAGCCAGTGTAGAGAGGCTAGCACTGGAGTAATATGATCAAATTTTTTGGTTCTAGTCAGGATTCTAGCAGCCGTATTCAGCACTAACTGAAGTTTATTTAGTGCTTTATCCGGGTAGCCGGAAAATAGAGCATTGCAGTAGTCTAACCTAGAAGTGACAAAAGCATGGATTAATTTTTCTGCATCATTTTTGGACAGAAAGTTTCTGAATTTTGCAATGTTACGTTGCTAATGATAAACCTGGATTAGCTAACACAACATGCCATTGGAACACAGTAGTGATGGTTCCATTAAAATTCAGCTGTTTCCAGCTACAATAGTCATTTACAACATTAACAATGTCTACGCTGTATTTCTGATCAATTTTGTTATTTTAATGGACATAAAATGTGCTTTTCTTTCAAAAACGGACATTTCTAAGTGACCCTAAACTTTTGAACGGTAGTGTACATTCATTGTGTAGAACAAACATCTGTTTGGCCTGAGTGATGTGGATGGGTAGCCAGGGAATGGCCTTGGCACATAAATACTTTTGCAAGACAATAAACATATTTTCCTGCAACTCCTGGGAACCCTGTACATAATTTAATCAGAGAAATATCCAATAAACCAAACTGTTGCTTTAACTGTGAAGGTACTTTAATGCGCACAATCCTCAAATAAAATGGACATACATAAAATAAACTATGTATTTACATTGTGTCCAACGTGTGTGTGTGTGTGAGGGAGGCATGTTTTTCAACTCAGAAAAAAGCACACAGAATTTCCTCACTGTACACATTAAGCCATAGTCTTTTACAATATTATCAATCACACTTTTATTTGATACATATTTAGAGTAATTATGTAGATATTGAGAATGGATATGAAGGAGTAGATATCTACAATCCTCAAATAAAACGGAGTAAACATTAAAAAAACAAGTAACACCAAATGATTTACATTGTGTAGAATGTGTGTGTGCATATTGTTTTACCTTGTCAGCCACCCATCTCTGCTTTGTCAGTCTTGATAGGCCCAGTGTCTTCTGGGTGAGGCTGTCAGGCAGTGGTGGAGTGCATGGCAGATCTGAAAGAGTGACAGTAAATATACAGCTCAACAACATGTCTGTGTGTACATCTGTTGGTGTGAGTGAGCATACAGTGGTTGCTCCACTAAAAGTTTTGTGATTATGCTGTGGGTCTTAGAGGTCATTGGTGGTTTAGTACGATACCCTGCATCACCACTTCATTACTCCAGACCACCACAAGGGGGAGTTAGAGCACTGATTATGCTTTTGGGTCCTACTGTGTCTCTAACTGACAATGAATGGGCGACATAAACCTAAGTAGAAACTGATAATTGTGCACGACTTCAGTATTACTTACTAAAACTGTTGTTACACTAAGGTTATTATTCTTTTATTTTGTTAGGCTAATTTTGCTCTTACTATATTACTGTAGCCCACGTTGTTCAGCGCCTGAGTGGCGCAACAGTCTAAGACAAGCTGTGTTGCTACAGATGCTGGTTCAATACCCGTGCGGGCCTCGACTGGGAGACCCATGAGATGACTGTAGGTGTTTGGTTTCTCTCCCTCTAAAAAAATAAAAATAAATAAATAAAATCATTCAAAATAACAAACTGGCTTTATTTACAAATTAGTAACAATGTTTCACCCCATGTTCAAGAATGGCCTTTTTCCTCGCTCATTTTACATTATTTGAAAGACAAAATAATCTCCAAAGTATTGTAATTATTTAAACAAAGCGAATAAAAAATAAAAAACCGCACAACGGGATTGATTGCCTTGCAGTTCTCCAGCTGTATCCACTGAAAGAGCACAAGGTTCAAGGCAGGAGAGCAGGGGGCACGGGATGGGCCACAGAGCAGCGCACAGAAGATAGACCTAGCCCATGGGGAAGGGAGGAGGGGGGGTGGACCCCCACCCCGCCACACTGGGTAGCACAGAGCAACACTAAGGGGCATTGCACTAATAATGGCTATGACTAGGGAAACATTCCCGCTGTTCTAGGAGATAGCTGGACAATAGACTTGCCTAGATGGAGGGTAGGGGGAGAATTCTATCGTCAAATGTATTTCTAAGTTAGGTTTTAAGTTAAGTATAATTATACTGCATCATATCCGACCGTGATTAGTAGTCCCATAGGGTTGCGCACAATTGGCCCAGCATTTCTCTCCCTCTAAAAACATAAATAAATGTTTTGGCCTTTACAAATATTATTTTGGCCTTTATTCAGATTACAATTGCTCACTTTCGTTGTTGTTTTTTTTAACTAAATAACCTCCAAAATACCGTTATATATTATCAAGTTGATGGCACAGCCATTTAGCCGGCACCTACATAAAGCTGAGTGACTCAGTCATATAGCCTCAGCACCTACATAAAGCTGAGTGACTCAGTCATATAGCCTCAGCTACATAAAGCTGAGTGACTCAGTCATATAGCCTCAGCACCTACATAAAGCTGAGTGACTCAGTCATATAGCCTCAGCTACATAAAGCTGAGTGACTCAGTCATATAGCCTCAGCACCTACATAAAGCTGAGTGACTCAGTCATATAGCCTCAGCACCTACATAAAGCTGAGTGACTCAGTCATATAGCCTCAGCACCTACATAAAGCTGAGTGACTCAGTCATATAGCCTCGACACCTACATAAAGCTGAGTGACTCAGTCATATAGCCTCAGCACCTACATAAAGCTGAGTGACTCAGTCATATAGCCTCAGCTACATAAAGCTGAGTGACTCAGTCATATAGCCTCAGCACCTACATAAAGCTGAGTGACTCAGTCATATAGCCTCAGGCACCTACATAAAGCTGAGTGACTCAGTCATATAGCCTCAGCTACATAAAGCTGAGTGACTCAGTCATATAGCCTCAGCTACATAAAGCTGAGTGACTCAGTCATATAGCCTCAGCACCTACATAAAGCTGAGTGACTCAGTCATATAGCCTCGACACCTACATAAAGCTGAGTGACTCAGTCAAATAGCCTCAGCACCTACATAAAGCTGAGTGACTCAGTCAAATACAGCCTCAGCCTCAGCCTACATAAAGCTGAGTGACTCAGTCATATAGCCTCAGGCACCTACATAAAGCTGAGTGACTCAGTCATATAGCCTCAGCACCTACATAAAGCTGAGTGACTCAGTCATATAGCCTCAGCTACATAAAGCTGAGTGACTCAGTCATATAGCCTCAGGCACCTACATAAAGCTGAGTGACTCACTCATTCATGGCTTTGGATCAAAATAAATAAGTACCAGTCAAAAGTTTGGACACACCTACTTATTTAAGGGGTTCTTTATTTTTACTATTTTCTACATTGTAGAATAATAGTGAAGACATCAAAACTGTGAAATAACACATATGGAACCAGTTAAGAACAAATTGTTATTTACAAGGACAGCTCTAACACAGTCTCACCTCAGATACCGCCAAAACAACTGCTATGTGGACGTCAACTAAAGCAGACGTGATTGAATAGAGCCCCAAGTGAGGGAGAGCGTGCATGTGTGTATACATGCATGTGATAATTACCTGTATCACCTGTTGTGGTCGGTGTAGCAGGTACAGACAACTGCAGCTGTGAGGACTGTGGTTGAGCTAATAGGGTGTAAGATCTAAAAGAGAGGAACAATTTTCTTAAGTTAAAATAATTATACAACAAAACAGAGTGAGTGATTGAGTGTGTATACGTGTGTGTGATAATTACCTGGACCACATCACACTGCTTCAGGTCTACAAGCCTCTGGAAGTTCCAGCGTGCCACTCCAGTCCTGGAACAGCCATGACTACATGGAACTATTGCACCCTCTACAACCACTGTCATTATTATTATTTGACACTGCTGGTCATCTATGAACATTTAAAGATCTTGAAGAACAATCTGCCCTAAAGGGCTGTACTCTTTTATAATCTCCACCAGCACAGCCAGAAGAGGACTGGCCACCCTCAGAGCCTGGCTCCTCTCTAAGTTTATAATCTCCACCCGGCACAGCCAGAAGAGGACTGGCCACCCTCAGAGCCTGGCTCCTCTCTAAGTTTATAATCTCCACCCGGCACAGCCAGAAGAGGACTGGCCACCCTCAGAGCCTGGCTCCTCTCTAAGTTTATAATCTCCACCCGGCACAGCCAGAAGAGGACTGGCCACCCTCAGAGCCTGGCTCCTCTCTAAGTTTCTTCCTAGGTTTTGGCCTTTCTAGGGAGTTTTTCCTAGCCACCGTGCTTCTACATCTGCATTGCTTGCTCTCTGGGGTTTTAGGCCGGCTGTATAAGCACTTTGTGACAACTACTGATGTAAAGGGGGCTTTATAAAATACATTTGATAGATTGCTTGTATATGCTTCTATTCATGTCAGTAACTCTAAATCTAAATATGACATTGAGTTGTCTTACATTTCCTCAATAGGAAGTTTTACCTGAAGCCAACACTTTTTCCTGGTCTTTCAAATCAAATCAAATCAAATTTTATTTGTCACATACACATGGTTAGCAGATGTTAATGCGAGTGTAGCGAAATGCTTGTGCTTCTAGTTCCGACAATGCAGTGATAACCAACAAGTAATCTAACTAACAATTCTAAAACTACTGTCTTATACACAGTGTTAGGGGATAAAGAATATGTACATAAGGATATATGAGTGAGTGATGGTACAGAGCAGCATACAGTAGATGGTATCGAGTACAGTATATACATATGAGATGAGTATGTAGACAAAGTAAACAAAGTGGCATAGTTAAAGTGGCTAGTGATACATGTATTACATAAGGATGCAGTCGATGATGTAGAGTACAGTATATACGTATGCATATGAGATGAATAATGTAGGGTAAGTAACATTATATAAGGTAGCATTGTTTAAAGTGGCTAGTGATATATTTACATCATTTCCCATCAATTCCCATTATTAAAGTGGCTGGAGTTGGGTCAGTGTCAATGACAGTGTGTTGGCAGCAGCCACTCAATGGTGGCTGTTTAACAGTCTGATAGCCTTGAGATAGAAGCTGTTTTTCAGTCTCTCAGTCCCAGCTTTGATGCACCTGTACTGACCTCGCCTTCTGGATGATAGCGGGGTGAACAGGCAGTGGTTCGGGTGGTTGATGTCCTTGATGATCTTTATGGCCTTCCTGTAACATCGGGTGGTGTAGGTGTCCTGGAGGGCAGGTAGTTGTGCAGACCTCACTACCCTCTGGAGAGCCTTACGGTTGAGGGCGGAGCAGTTGCCGTACCAGGCGGTGATACAGCCCGCCAGGATGCTCTCGATTGTGCATCTGTAGAAGTTCGTGAGTGCTTTTGGTGACAAGCCGAATTTCTTCAGCCTCCTGAGGTTGAAGAGGCGCTGCTGCGCCTTCTTCACGACGCTGTCAGTGTGAGTGGACCAATTCAGTTTGTCTGTGATGTGTATGCCGAGGAACTTAAAACTTGCTACCCTCTCCACTACTGTTCCATCGATGTGGATAGGGGGTGTTCCCTCTGCTGTTTCCTGAAGTCCACAATCATCTCCTTAGTTTTGTTGACGTTGAGTGTGAGGTTATTTTCCTGACACCACACTCCGAGGGCCCTCACCTCCTCCCTGTAGGCCGTCTCGTCGTTGTTGGTAATCAAGCCTACCACTGTTGTGTCGTCCGCAAACTTGATGATTGAGTTGGAGGCGTGCGTGGCCACGCAGTCGTGGGTGAACAGGGAGTACAGGAGAGGGCTCAGAACGCACCCTTGTGGGGCCCCCGTGTTGAGGATCAGCGGGGAGGAGATGTTGTTGCCTACCCTCACCACCTGGGGGCTTCAGGGTTGGGAATGGAGGGCCTAGAAAACTGGAATATTAATAATTAGTGAGCATTCTATCTAGTGAGAGTGCACACAATCATTTGCTTATTTTAACAAGTCAAAAATAACATACTTTTGTCAAGGGACCCAACGAATAAGAAAACAGTTGGAAGGCTATTGTTGCTGTATACAGTAGCCTACCCCATCAACATACTACTGGCTGGTTTCAAGGCTACGTTGTTATCATTTAGTAATGTTGTACTGTAGCCTACTGCACCCCATGTCAACCAACTTGCCTACTAGCAGTGACAAGGCTTATTGTAGACATTCAGTAATACTGTAAGGGTGGGTATAATTTGTGGAACGTTCCAACAGGGATATTGTTATGGGTGTACAATGGCACAGTGATGCCATCTGTTGGTAAATGTTCATTACTGCAACTCTTGTGTTTTACCGGGGTGCTTGAGATACCCGGATGTGTGGTCATGTACTGAACAAGACTGGTCACTCGCATCAATGCCTCTGTCTCGTCATTTAACATTCAAACAGATATGTTCCAAAAACTTCGTTGCCAACAAATAATGCATACAATGTAGCACGATCAATGAACCTTGCGAACGAATAGGCATCAACTCACCACGTAGTTTATTCTTAATGTTTGTCCATGGGCTACCAGAGTGAGGACAGACATTTTTCGGAATAAACGTGGTGAGTTAAACACTTTATGAAATAGCCCACTCCCTACCCGGTATCTTATTCGGCCGCAATACAACTTTGTATGCGTTGTTTGAGTTTGAGTTTATTTTTATTTTTACAGGGACAGTGCACATTAATCAACGTTTCAGTAAAAGTGCCGGTTTTAGCCAGCCGGCTAATTTTCAACCGCAGTCCCTGGACAGGTTATTAAAAACAATTACAATTTGGACAATAGCACCATAGAACAAGCAAGACAGAGCATACAGACAGAGCAACATAGAACAAAAAGCATCAAGACAAAATTCATAAAAGCAACAAAGTGTTTCCACACCTCACAAGCTACAGACAATAGACAACATGGAAAGCAGCAACACACAGCTAGGGACCATGTTCACAAATCTGATTGACCTTTAGCCATGTCTTCAAGCATTTTGTGAAAGTGTGATATGTGGTGCAGTTATGTGTGTCTGATGGCAGTGTATTCCAGACATGGGAAGCTCTCAGAGAAAGCGGATTTACTAAAGGTGCTTTTCCTTAGGGGAACTATACAGTCACCTCTCATGGCAGACCTTGTGGATCTGCTGCCATCTGGCAATATTTGTTGGAAACGAAGTTTTTGGAACAGATTCCTGTTGGAAAGTTCCACAAATTATACCCACCCATACTGTAACGTTACTGTAGCCTACTGTACATCACCTTATTGTTAGCTTAGTTAGCTAGCTCCAAAGAAACAACCAATGAATGTGACAACAGGCTTTTTAACACTAGCTAGTATGATTGCATGTAAAAAAAACTTTACAGATGAAAGCAAAGTTGACTTACCAATACGCTGCTCTCTCTCGGGAACTAGAGTGAGGTTAGCGTCGTTAGCATTACCTAACTAGCAGTGCCAGCATTTTAGCTATCAAAGTATCTATCCAGCAACAATGTCAAGATCAAAAACCGAAAGAAACTATGTTAATGCCATGCTGACTTCGTAAAATAAGTCAAATCGGACTGAAATAATTAACAGGCTGAACGAACATTTCTGTGGCTAACTTTAGCTTGTTAGCTCAGTGACAGGTGATGCACCTAGTCCTGTTTTTGATTGTGGGGAGCTACTAATGAGAGAGTGAGCATCCCTCCACGTCCTGCATGGAGAGGCGACACTGAGTCAACATGTGGCCAGAATTATATTACATCCGGGTTGGTTTACAAACCACATTGACATACATGGAAAACTGTTAACATGGAACCCAAACCGGCTGCGTTCGTGCGTACATTTATTTTGTCCCCCCACACCAAACACAATCACAACACGCAGGTTAAAATATCAAAACAAACTCTGAACCAATTACATTAACTTGGGGACTGGTCGAAAAACATTAAACACTTATGGCAATTTAGCTAGATAGCTTGCACATGCTAGCTAATTTGTCCTGGGATATAAAACATTGAGTTGTTATTTGACCTGAAATGCACAAGGTCCTACACTCCGACAATTCGTCTACACATAAAACAGTCAAACAAATCGTTTCCAGTCATCTCTCCTCCTTCCAGGCCTTTTCTTCTTTGAACTTTTTTTTTTTATTAACAACAAATCAACACAGAAAGTACATGAGGGAACAAATCAAATCAAATCAAATTTATTTATATAGCCCTTCGTACATCAGCTGATATCTCAAAGTGCTGTACAGAAACCCAGCCTAAAACCCCAAACAGCAAACAATGCAGGTGTAAAAGCACGGTGGCTAGGAAAAACTCCCTAGAAAGGCCAAAACCTAGGAAGAAACCTAGAGAGGAACCAGGCTATGTGGGGTGGCCAGTCCTCTTCTGGCTGTGCCGGGTAGAGATTATAACAGAACATGACCAAGATGTTCAAATGTTCATAAATGACCAGCATGGTCGAATAATAATAAGGCAGAACAGTTGAAACTGGAGCAGCAGCACAGTCAGGTGGACTGGGGACAGCAAGGAGTCATCATGTCAGGTAGTCCTGGGGCACGGTCCTAGGGCTCAGGTCCTCCGAGAGAGAGAAAGAAAGAGAGAATTAGAGAGAGCATATGTGGGGTGGCCAGTCCTCTTCTGGCTGTGCCGGGTGGAGATTATAACAGAACGTGGCCAAGATGTTCAAATGTTCATAAATGACCAGCATGGTTGAATAATAGTAAGGCAGAACAGTTGAAACTGGAGCAGCAGCATGGCCAGGTGGACTGGGGACAGCAAGGAGTCATCATGTCAGGTAGTCCTGGGACATGGTCCTAGGGCCCAGGCCAGTTGAAACTGGAGCAGCAGCATGGCCAGGTGGACTGGGGACAGCAAGGAGTCATCATGTCAGGTAGTCCTGGGGCATGGTCCTAGGGCTCAGGTCCTCCGAGAGAGAGAAAGAAGGAGAGAATTAGAGAACGCACACTTAGATTCACACAGGACACCGAATAGGACAGGAGAAGTACTCCAGATATAACAAACTGACCCTAGCCCCCCGACACATAAACTAATGCAGCATAAATACTGGAGGCTGAGACAGGAGGGTCAGGAGACACTGTGGCCCCATCCGAGGACACCCCCGGACAGGGCCAAACAGGAAGGATATAACCCCACCCACTTTGCCAAAGCACAGCCCCCACACCACTAGAGGGATATCTTCAACCACCAACTTACCATCCTGAGACAAGGCCGAGTATAGCCCACAAAGATCTCCGCCCACGGCACAACCCAAGGGGCGCCAACCCAGACAGGCCGACCACAACAGTGAATCAACCCACCCAGGTGACGCACCCCCCCCAGGGACGGCATGAGAGAGCCCCAGTAAGCCAGTGACTCAGCCCCCGTAACAGGGTAGAGGCAGAGAATCCCAGTGGAAAGAGGGGAATCGGCCAGGCAGAGACAGCAAGGGCGGTTCGTTGCTCCAGAGCCTTTCCGTTCACCTTCCCACTCCTGGGCCAGACTACACTCAATCATATGACCCACTGAAGAGATGAGTCTTCAGTAAAGACTTAAAGGTTGAGACCGAGTTTGCGTCTCTGACATGGGTAGGCAGACCGTTCCATAAAAATGGAGCTCTATAGGAGAAAGCCCTGCCTCCAGCTGTTTGCTTAGAAATTCTAGGGACAATTAGGAGGCCTGCGTCTTGTGACCGTAGCGTACGTGTAGGTATGTACGGCAGGACCAAATCAGAGAGATAGGTAGGAGCAAGCCCATGTAATGCTTTGTAGGTTAGCAGTAAAACCTTGAAATCAGCCCTTGCTTTGACAGGAAGCCAGTGTAGAGAGGCTAGCACTGGAGTAATATGATCAAATTTTTTGGTTCTAGTCAGGATTCTAGCAGCCGTATTCAGCACTAACTGAAGTTTATTTAGTGCTTTATCCGGGTAGCCGGAAAATAGAGCATTGCAGTAGTCTAACCTAGAAGTGACAAAAGCATGGATTAATTTTTCTCCATCATTTTTGGACAGAAAGTTTCTGATTTTTGCAATGTTACGTAGATGGAAAAAAGCTGTCCTCGAAATGGTCTTGATATGTTCTTCAAAAGAGAGATCACAAGTACATATAGACTACATACAATGGACAATCGAGCTAGGGGGTACAATATCACATTACAATTACACAAGGACCATAAGGGACATACATACACTTACAGTTCTAACAGCTTTTTTGTTTGTAGAGTATTTAACTGTCTTAAAATACAGTTCAATTTCTTTTTGTAGGGTAACAAAATGTGTTTTTTTTGTTAGTAAATTTACATTTGTGTATATGAAATTTGGTCAAAAGAATAATGAAATTAATTACGTATAAATGTTTCAGCTTATTTCTATCGTATGTAAAGAATCCAAACAGCACATCTCTCCACAATAGTGTAAAATCTTCATAAATGTGTTCAATTATAAACCTACTGATGTCTTGCCACAGTTTTCTTACATGAATACAATGCCCAAAAAAATGCAACACTGTTTCTGGGTGGTCAATACAAAATGAGCAATTTGAGTTGATGTTTTCCTTAAACTTCTTCATATAGTGGTTGGCAGGATAATACTTATGAATAATTTTAAAGGAAACTTCCTTAATTTTGTTAACAAGTAGGTATGTGTGTGGCAACATCCAAACTTTTTCCCAACAGATATTATAAATAAATCCATTCCAATAAGGTATAGATACAACATCCTGCTGAAACAATGTTCATATCGCTCTGTTGTTGAATGGACCAAAAGAGAAACACATCTTTCCTACAGATGAGTCAACAGGGTACTTTCTTCTTTGAACTTATATGGTGATTGGCATCTAAACATTCATGGTATTACCACGACGACCGACAACACAGTTCATCTTTCAATCACCCACGTGGGTATAACCAATGAGATGCCACTGGGTACCTGCTTCTCTAAACCAATGAGGAGATGGGAGAGGCAGGACTTGCAGCGCGATCTGCGTCACAAATATAAGCGACCTCTATTTTACGCCACGCTTCGAACACACGGTGTTATTTGCGTTTTTGGTAAACCAGAAGTACATTCATTTCCAATGGAACGCTGGTTTCAGGGTTGAGTTACAGTGCGTTCTGTGTGGTGCATACGTTTGATAAATCAAATGTATGTGTAACAGGTTCTGTACCGGTACCTTTCTGCATTGTGTTCTGGAAAGGTGTAGGTGGAAGACAAGGTTCTGGACACAATTCTGCCGGTTGTCTCTCTTTTAATGACTGCATGGAATGGATACAAATACAAGGCAAAAGTCAATGCTGCCGTCTGGACTCCATACAAGTATTTTTGCCAGACAAAGGACAGTGCAGAAAACCTGTGAGAAAATAAACCATTTTTAAACTCACGATGTCTGCACCTGAAAGAGGCACTCTCCCCCAACAAAACTAACGGTAGTTGGGCTAGTTGTTGCACTCGAACATTATCCCCATTCACATTAATATATATTCCTAGAAACTGTAATGCAACACTAAATCAGTGACGATATAACTTTTGCTTGTCCTTTCTTGTGAACATGTGCATACATAACCCCTCATCACGCTTTGAGCAAACTGAGGAGTAAAAGCATGGCTCCCGTTGATGACATCACAGCATTAACACAATTTAGAAAATAAATACAATCAAATATTTCACTCTTGGAAGTAATCTAATACGTCTTAAAATACAATTAAAATAAATGAGGGATTTTCGGTGAAATACAAAGTATATTTTACACCTGTTACATATGCATCAAATTGTACATGTACACTTGACAGAAAGCAGCAAATTGTGAATGTTGAATTTTTGTTGCACACATATCCAGTAAACAAACTGGAATTACATAATAAAAACAGTTTGATTGCATAAGTTCTTTACATATTTTATTCATTTATTAGCCAAGTTGAATACATACTATTTAGTCGATGACATGTAAAAATGTATTATAAGAGCCTATAATATAATTTCCCTCCAAAATGCATCGTTTTGGAGTGAAATGCAATAATAAATAGTCAAGATAGCAGAGTAGGCTCTTTCAACAATGAGACCAACGTTGAGGAAGGTGGTTTTGATCGCGCTGTTGGGCCGGGACCAGCACCGCCGAAAGCGCAGGCCTGTGTGGTTCCAGAGATGGTTGAAGTCCAGAAAGCATGCAGTGGAGTTAGCCCTGTTGAACGCCTGGCGATTTGTCTCTGGTAAGCTAAATTCATAGAAGGTGAGGTTTATGTTAGGTAAATACTGCTTGTATAGTGTAGTTAGTGGTGTAAATATTGGAACAGTGTGGTAAAGTTGGTAATTCTTCCTGTTTACTCATGGAATTTTTATTTCAGATCAAAAGATGAATATGACTATGAATATAGGCAAATATTTAGACAAGCAAACTGTTTTAGGATATTTTCTAACCCAGAAACAACAGCTCTACATTTGCCTCATATTAATCCTTTGATCTGAAATATCAATTAGCCTACATGAGTATACTGTAAAAATGACCTACTTCACTGTCGCAATACTTATGACACTACCTGTGTTGTGGAGAAAAAAAACGTACCATTGAACTCGGCATTGAAAAGCATCTGATGAATTTGAACCTTGACTGCTTCTTTGCTGAGGCAACCTCTTCAGGCTCTTGGCAAAGAGGGTCTCTTCATCCTCCTTCCTGTGAGCATCAGGATTGGCTGCATCCCTCTCGACGACTTGGTGGAGCCTCTGCTGAAATTAGTTGAGTGAATCTGGGGGCTGGTACCACCGATGGCGCCTGGTGTGGCATTGTTCCTCTTCATTTCTCTCCATTCCCCAACGCAGGGGAATCCGTAACACTGAAATGTTAACATATTTTTTTTTTTACATATTTTTACTCACTCAGGATGTACAACTGTACTCAGTTTTAGTAGGAGTACCGCTGAGATCCACCAGAGAGCAGACATACCCTTCCACAGCAAAGAGACACATTTAATACTCTCTACTCCTGACCTGAGGCAAAAATGCAGTATCAGAAAGTAATACTAAGGTCTTGTGGTCATACTTCATCTAGGAACAGCACACATTTCAAAATGTGATATCTTTTTTTTTTGGAGAAATATTCACAGTGCAGACATCATGGTAGGTAGTCGATCTGAGCAACAATGTATTTTAATTGATTGCATTACACTAGGCAAGAAGATATAGAACTGATTTGAGTTCATCAGGGTCAGAGTCAGGGTCAGAGTCAGAGTCAGGGTTAGAGTCAGGGTCAGGGTTAGAGTCAGGGTTAGAGTCAGAGTCAGGGTTAGAGTCAGGGTCAGAGTCAGGGTTAGAGTCAGAGTCAGGGTTAGAGTCAGAGTTAGGGTTAGACTTTGGGCTAGATCTGTAGCGCTGATGATCCATGCTGTAGTGCGATTTCAATTTTAAAGCAATAATCACACATTCAGGTTGGTAAATAAGCATTTTATTTTTATTAGGTAAGTTGACTAAGAACACATGATCATTTACAGCACCAACCTGGGGAATAGTTACAGGGGAGAAGAGAGGGACAAATGAGCCAATTGTAAGCTGGAGATGATTAGGTGGCCATGATGGTATGAGAGCAGACACCAGGGTTAACACCCCTACTCTTACTATAAGTGCTATGGGATCTTTGGGGACCACAGAGAGTAAGGAAACATGTTTAACATCCCATCTGAAAAACAGCACCCTACACAGGACAACATCACTGCCCTGGGGAATTGGGATTTTTTATTATGTTTTAAACAGAGGAAAGAGTACCTCCTACTGGCTCTCCAAAACCACTTCAGGCAACATCTGGTCTTCCCTCCAGGGACTGACCAGGATCAACTCTGCTTAGACTCAGAGGCTCACCAGCAGTGAGATGCAGGGTGGTATGCTGCTGGCTAGGAAATTGATAATAAAATAAACACATATTTAATGTTGGAACAGGCCTACTCTCTCCTCATCACATCTGCAAGGGCATTAATTAAATGTTTGCAAATGCATAGAAAGTGTATTCAAACTATATTGTATGACAAAGCTCTAGAACTGATTCAGTTGTCAAAGCTCTAGAACTGATCCAGTAGTCAAAGCTCTAGAATTGATCCAGTAGTCAAAGCTCTGGAACTGATTCAGTTGTCAAAGCTCTAGAACTGATCCAGTAGTCAAAGCTCTAGAACTGATCCAGTAGTCAAAGCTCTAGAACTGATCCAGTAGTCAAAGTTCTAGAATTGATCCAGTAGTCAAAGCTCTGGAACTGATTCAGTTGTCAAAGCTCTAGAACTGATCCAGTAGTCAAAGCTCTAGAACTGATCCAGTAGTCAAAGCTCTAGAACTGATCCAGTAGTCAAAGCTCTAGAACTGATCCAGTAGTCAAAGCTCTAGAACTGATACAGTAGTCAAAGCTCTAGAACTGATCCAGTAGTCAAAGCTAATTACCAAGTCAGAATGCTTACAACTCTTAATTATAAAAGTATGAAGTTGAAGAAGACTATATTTTAAATATTTTAATGGTAAAGTTATGTTCAGTGCCTTTTCGGAATGGAGGGGGTATGAAATATCATTGTCCCTTAATTAAAGAGATAATCATATCAATTAAATCGTGAACAAGATCAGTTCTATATGAACAGTTTCAGTAGGGTTAAGGTTAGGGTTACGGTTTAGGGCTGGGGCTGGGGCGGGCAAACTATGGCCCTCGCTCCACGTCTGGCCTGCCAGCAGATTAAATGCAGCCAGCAAGGGTTAGGGTCAAATTATTATTTTGGAATAGAAAACCAGTCCAGGACCTCCCGAGTGGTGCAGAGATCTAAGGCAATGCATCACAGTGTTGCTGTGTCACTTCAGCCTGGGGCTCATTGCGCTCAAGTGACTCTCTGTGGTGGGCCGGTCACCTGCAGGCTTACTTCTGTCATCAGTTGAACAGTGTTTCCTCTGACACATTGGTGCAGCTGGCTTCCGGGTTAAGCAAGCGGGTGTTAAGAAGCGTGTTTTGGAGGACGCATGACTCGACCTTCGCCTCTCCTGAGCACATTGGGGGGTTGAGGCGATGAGACAAGATCATAATCACGAAAAAGGGAGCTAAAAATAAACATATATAAAAACAATCCAGACTACACTTGAATGTCAAAAACTAGATTGAAACTATGTAGAAATTATAATGGACCTATATATTTTCAAATAACTGCATTTTTTCTGGCCCACAAATTGATTTTGATGAACGAATCTGTAAAAAAAAATCTGTGCTGCCCTCCAATGAATTTCTAAATCTGTGCTGCCCTCCATTGAATTTCTAAATCTGTGCTGCCCTCCAATGAATTTCTAAATCTGTGCTGCCCTCCAATGAATTTCTAAATCTGTGCTGCCCTCCATTGAATTTCTAAATCGTGATGTGGCCCTCGAGCCAAAATGTTTGCCCACCCCTGGTTTAGCGTCAGGCAGATGATTAGGTTTTTGGTAATAGCAGGGTGATATTGTGTACTGAGAGGTTTCTGTCTTGCTGTTAGTGCATAGCAACAGGAGCAGCATAGTCATAAGCTACTGTACCCAGACACATGAAACACAAACATGACTGGTGGACATAGTAATCCCTGTGCCTTCCATATTTATAGGGGGCTGGGGTTGGTGTGGTGATGGTGGTTGGTTCTGAGGTGGTTTGGGTGGTGGTGGTTTGGGTGGTGGTGGTGGGGGGTGTTGTGTGGTGATGGTGGTTGGTTCTGAGGTGGTTTGGGTGGTGGTGGGGAGGGTTGGTGTGGTGATGGTGGTTGGTGGTTGGTTCTGAGGTGGTTTGGGTGGTGGGGGGGTTGTGTGGTGATGGTGGTTGGTGGTTGGTTCTGAGGTGGTTTGGGTGGTGGTGTGGGGGGGGGTGGTGATGGTGGTTGGTTCTGAGGTGGTTTGGGTGGTGGTGTGGGGGGTTGGTGTGGTGATGGTGGTTGGTTTGAGGTGGTTTGGGTGGTGGTGTGGGGGGTTGGTGTGGTGATGGTGGTTGGTTTTGAGGTGGTTTGGGTGGTGGGGGGGGTTGGTGTGGTGATGGTGGTTGGTTCTGAGGTGGTTTGGGTGGTGGGGGAGGTTGGTGTGGTGTTGGTGGTTGGTTCTGAGGTGGTTTGGATGGTGGGGGGAGGGTTGGTGTGGTGTTGGTGGTTGGTTCTGAGGTGGTTTGGGTGGTGGTGTGGGGGGTTGTGTGGTGATGGTGGTTGGTTCTGAGGTGGTTTGGGTGGTGGGGGGGTATGGTGATGGTGATGGTGATGGTGGTTGGTTCTGAGGTGGTTTGGGTGGTGGGGGGTATGGTGATGGTGATGGTGATGGTGGTTGGTTTTGAGGTGGTTTGGGTGGTGGGGGGGTATGGTGATGGTGATGGTGGTTGGTTCTGAGGTGGTTTGGGTGGTGGGGGGTTGGTGTGGTGATGGTGATGGTGGTGGTGGGGGTATGGTGATGGTGATGGTGATGGTGGTTATGGTCTCTGTCTTGGGGCTGTAGTGCTCCTACTCCCGCTCCTCTTCAACTGGCAGTGATCTTTGTCCAGGCTGGAGATATTCTCTTTCTACTGAGGCTGGGTGTGGTGCTCTGTCCTGCAGTTGTGGTGGTTAGGGTGGTTAGGAGGTTGGTTTGTAGGGTGGTCGTGGGTGTGTGATGGTCTGAGAGGGGTTTCTTTCTCCTCTCTGCGGGCTGGGTGTGCTCGTCAGCCTGGTGGTCATGGGAACCCTTCCTCTTCATCGCAGATGGCTTATTAATTCCCTCTCCATCCTGGAATAAAAAAACATAATAATAACAATCATAATCGTCATCATCATCATACACGGTCAAATGAAAATCATGTTAATGGGCAGTAATTTTTGATATGTGTATATTATAAATGCATCACATGCAACTTGTAAGAAGACTAAACCCTTAGCCTATTAAAATGTTTACCTAACTCCATTAAGATAATTAGCAATGAGGAAGTTAGTGAGTTACAGTAATAGAACACTATAGTTGAGTTACAGTAATAGAACACTATAGATAAAGTAATAGAACACAATAGTTACAGTAATAGAACACTATAGTTACAGTAATAGAACACTATAGTTACAGTAATAGAACACTATAGTTACAGTAATAGAACACTATAGTAATAGAACAATATAGTTACAGTAATAGAGCACTATAGTTACAGTAATAGAGCACTATAGTTACAGTGATAGGACACTATAGTTACAGTAATATAACACTATAGTTACAGTAATAGGACACTATAGCTACAGTAATAGGACACTATAGTTAGTAATATAACACTATAGTTGAGTTACAGTAATATAACACTAGAGTTACAGTAATAGAACACTCTAGCTACAGTAATATAACACTATAGTTACAGTAATAGAACACTATAGTTACAGTAATACAACACTTTAGTTACAGTAATAGAACACTATAGTTACAGTAATAGAACACTATAGTTACAGTAATATAACACTATAGTTACAGTAATAGAACACTATAGTTACAGTAATATAACACTATAGTTACAGTAATAGAGCACTATAGTTACAGTAATAGAGCACTATAGTTACAGTAATAGAACACTATAGTTACAGTAATGGAACACTATAGTGACAGTAATAGAACACTATAGTGACAGTAATATAACACTATAGTTACAGTAATATAACACTAGGTTTGAGTTTCAGTAATAGAACACTATAGTTGAGTTACAGTAATAGAACACTATAGTTACAGTAATAGAACGCTATAGTTACAGTAATAGAACACAATAGTTGAGTTACAGTAATAGAACACTATAGTTACAGTAATATAACACTATAGTTACAGTAATAGAACACTATAGTTACAGTAATAGGACACTATAGTTACAGTAATGGAACTTTATAGTTACAGTAATGGAACTCTATAGTTACAGTAATGGAACACTATAGTTGAGTTACAGTAATAGAACACTATAGTTACAGTAATATAACACTATAGTTGAGTTACAGTAATAGAACACTATAGTTACAGTAATAGAACACTATGGTTGAGTTACAGTAATATAACACTATAGTTACAGTAATATAACACTATAGTTACAGTAATATAACACTATAGTTGAGTTACAGTAATATAACACTATAGTTACAGTAATAAAACACTATAGATGAGTTACAGTAATATAACACTATAGTTAAATGAATAGAACTCTATAGTTACAGTAATAGAACACTATAGATGAGTTACAGTAATATAACACTATAGTTAAATGAATAGAACACTATAGTTACAGTAATATAACACTATAGTTACAGTAATAGAACACTATAGTTGAGTTAGAGTAATAGAACACTATAGTTACAGTAATAGAACACTATAGTTACAGTAATAGGACACTATAGTTACAGTAACAGGACACTATAGTTAAATGAATAGAACACTATAGTTACAGTAATAGAACACTATAGTTACAGTAATAGAACACTATAGTTACAGTAACAGAACACTATAGATGAGTTACAGTAATAGAACACTATAGTTAAATGAATAGGACACTATAGTTACAGTAATGGAACACTATAGTTACAGTAATAGAACACTATAGTTACAGTAATAGAACACTATAGTTAGTAATATAACACTATAGTTGAGTTACAGTAATATAACACTAGAGTTACAGTAATAGAACACTCTAGCTACAGTAATATAACACTATAGTTACAGTAATAGAACACTATAGTTACAGTAATACAACACTTTAGTTACAGTAATAGAACACTATAGTTACAGTAATAGAACACTATAGTTACAGTAATATAACACTATAGTTACAGTAATAGAACACTATAGTTACAGTAATATAACACTATAGTTACAGTAATAGAGCACTATAGTTACAGTAATAGAGCACTATAGTTACAGTAATAGAACACTATAGTTACAGTAATGGAACACTATAGTGACAGTAATAGAACACTATAGTGACAGTAATAGAACACTATAGTGACAGTAATATAACACTATAGTTACAGTAATATAACACTAGGTTTGAGTTTCAGTAATAGAACACTATAGTTGAGTTACAGTAATAGAACACTATAGTTACAGTAATAGAACGCTATAGTTACAGTAATAGAACACAATAGTTGAGTTACAGTAATAGAACACTATAGTTACAGTAATATAACACTATAGTTACAGTAATAGAACACTATAGTTACAGTAATAGGACACTATAGTTACAGTAATGGAACTTTATAGTTACAGTAATGGAACTCTATAGTTACAGTAATGGAACACTATAGTTGAGTTACAGTAATAGAACACTATAGTTACAGTAATATAACACTATAGTTGAGTTACAGTAATAGAACACTATAGTTACAGTAATAGAACACTATGGTTGAGTTACAGTAATATAACACTATAGTTACAGTAATATAACACTATAGTTACAGTAATATAACACTATAGTTGAGTTACAGTAATATAACACTATAGTTACAGTAATAGAACACTATAGATGAGTTACAGTAATATAACACTATAGTTAAATGAATAGAACTCTATAGTTACAGTAATAGAACACTATAGATGAGTTATAGTAATATAACACTATAGTTAAATGAATAGAACACTATAGTTACAGTAATATAACACTATAGTTACAGTAATAGAACACTATAGTTGAGTTAGAGTAATAGAACACTATAGTTACAGTAATAGAACACTATAGTTACAGTAATAGAACACTATAGTTACAGTAATAGAACACTATAGTTACAGTAATAGAACACTATAGTTACAGTAATAGAACACTATAGTTACAGTAATAGAACACTATAGTTACAGTAACAGAACACTATAGATGAGTTACAGTAATAGAACACTATAGTTAAATGAATAGGACACTATAGTTACAGTAATAGAACACTATAGTTACAGTAATAGGACACTATAGTTACAGTAATGGAACACTATAGTTACAGTAATGGAACACTATAGTTACAGTAATAGGACACTATAGTTACAGTAATAGAACACTATAGTTACAGTAATAGAACACTATAGTTGAGTTACAGTAATATAACACTATAGTAACAGTAATAGAACACTATAGTTACAGTAACAGGACACTATAATTACAGTAATATAACACTATAGTTACAGTAATAGAACACTATAGTTACAGTAATAGAACACTATAGTTACAGCAATAGAACACTATAGTTACAGTAACAGAACACTATAGATGAGTTACAGTAATAGAACACTATAGTTACAGTAATAGAACACTATAGTTACAGCAATAGAACACTATAGTTACAGTAACAGAACACTATAGATGAGTTACAGTAATAGAACATTATAGTTAAATTAATGGAACACTATAGTTACAGTAATGGAACACTATAGTGACAGTAATAGAACACTATAGTTACAGTAATAGAACACTATAGATGAGTTACAGTAATAGAACATTATAGTTAAATTAATAGAACACTATAGTTACAGTAATGGAACACTATAGTGACAGTAATAGAACACTGTAGTTACAGTAATAGAACACTATAGATGAGTTACAGTAATAGAACACTATAGTTAAAGTAATAGAACACTATAGTTACAGTAATAGTTACAGTAATGGAACACTATAGTTACAGTAATAGAACACTATAGTTAGTAATAGAACACTATAGTTGAGTTACAGTAATAGAACACTAGTTACAGTAATAGTTACAGTAATATAACACTATAGTTACAGTAATAGAACACTATAGTTACAGTAATAGAACACTATAGTTACAGTAATAGAACACTATAGTTACAGTAATAGAACACTATAGTTACAGTAATATAACACTATAGTTACAGTAATAGAACACTATGAATTTATTAATATAACACTATAGTTACAGTAAT
>NC_088415.1:96609743-96719743 GCF_034236695.1 Oncorhynchus nerka
GTTACAGTAATAGAACAAAGTAATAGTTGAGTTACAGTAATAGAACACTATAGTTACAGTAATAGAACACTAGTTAGTTACAGTAATAGAACACTATAGTTACAGTAATGGAACACTATAGTTACAGTAATAGAACACTATAGTTACAGTAATAGAACACTATAGTTACAGCAATAGAACACTATAGTTACAGTAACAGAACACTATAGTTACAGTAATAGGACACTATAGTTACAGTAATAGGACACTATAGTTACAGTAATATAACACTATAGTTACAGTAATAGAACACTATAGTTACAGTAATAGAACACTATAGTTACAGCAATAGAACACTATAGTTACAGTAATAGAACACTATAGTTACAGTAATGGAACACTATAGTGACAGTAATAGAACACTATAGTTACAGTAATAGAACACTATAGATGAGTTACAGTAATAGAACACTATAGTTAAAGTAATAGAACACTATAGTTACAGTAATGGAACACTATAGTGACAGTAATAGAACACTATAGTTACAGTAATATAACACTAGGTTTGAGTTTCAGTAATAGAACACTATAGTTGAGTTACAGTAATAGAACACTATAGTTAAAGTAATAGAACACTATAGTTACAGTAATAGAACACTATAGTGGAGTTACAGTAATAGAACACTATAGATGAGTTACAGTAATAGAAGACTATAGTTGAGTTAGAGTAATAGAACACTATAGTTACAGTAATAGAACACTATAGTTACAGTAATATAACACTAGGTATTAGTTTCAGTAATAGAACACTATAGTTGAGTTACAGTAATAGAACACTATAGTTACAGTAATAGAACGCTATAGTTACAGTAATAGAACACAATAGTTGAGTTACAGTAATAGAACACTATAGTTACAGTAATATCACACTATGGTTGAGTTACAGTAATATAACACTATAGTTACAGTAATGGAACACTATAGTTACAGTAATAGAACACTATAGTTACAGTAATAGAACACTATAGTTACAGCAATAGAACACTATAGTTACAGTAACAGAACACTATAGTTACAGTAATAGGACACTATAGTTACAGTAATAGGACACTATAGTTACAGTAATATAACACTATAGTTACAGTAATAGAACACTATAGTTACAGTAATAGAACACTATAGTTACAGTAATAGAACACTATAGTTACAGTAATAGAACACTATAGTTGAGTTACAGTAATAGAACACTATAGTTACAGTAATAGAACACTATAGATGAGTTACAGTAATAGAACACTATAGTTAAAGTAATAGAACACTATAGTTACAGTAATGGAACACTATAGTGACAGTAATAGAACACTATAGTTACAGTAATAGAACACTATAGATGAGTTACAGTAATAGAACACTATAGTTAAAGTAATAGAACACTATAGTTACAGTAATGGAACACTATAGTGACAGTAATAGAACACTATAGTTACAGTAATAGAACACTATAGATGAGTTACAGTAATAGAACACTATAGTTAAAGTAATAGAACACTATAGTTACAGTAATGGAACACTATAGTGACAGTAATAGAACACTATAGTTACAGTAATATAACACTAGGTTTGAGTTTCAGTAATAGAACACTATAGTTACAGTAATAGAACACTATAGATGAGTTACAGTAATAGAACATTATAGTTAAATTAATAGAACACTATAGTTACAGTAATGGAACACTATAGTGACAGTAATAGAACACTGTAGTTACAGTAATAGAACACTATAGTTACAGTAATAGAACACTATAGTTACAGTAATAGAACACTATAGTTACAGTAATAGAACACTATAGTTACAGTAATAGAACACTATAGTTACAGTAATAGAACACTATAGTTACAGTAATAGAACACTATAGTTACAGTAATAGAACACTATAGTTACAGTAATAGAACACTATAGTTGAGTTACAGTAATATAACACTATAGTTACAGTAATAGAACACTATAGTTTACAGTAATAGAACACTATATGAGTTACAGTAATAGAACACTATAGTTAGTTACAGTAATAGAACACTATAGTTACAGTAATAGAACACTATAGGTAATGAGTTACAGTAATAGAACACTATAGTTACAGTAATAGAACACTATAGTTACAGTAATGGAACACTATAGTTACAGTAATAGAACACTATAGTTACAGTAATAGAACACTATAGTTACAGTAATAGAACACTATAGTTACAGTAATAGAACACTAGTTAGTTACAGTAATAGAACACTATAGTTACAGTAATAGAACACTATAGTTACAGTAATAGAACACTATAGTTACAGTAATAGAACACTATAGTTACAGTAATAGAACACTATAGTTACAGTAATAGAACACTATAGTTACAGTAATATAACACTATAGTTACAGTAATAGAACACTATAGTTACAGTAATAGAACACTATAGTTACAGTAATAGAACACTATAGTTGAGTTACAGTAATAGAACACTATAGTTACAGTAATAGAACACTATAGTTACAGTAATAGAACACTATAGTTACAGTAATAGAACACTATAGTTACAGTAATAGAACACTATAGTTACAGTAATAGAACACTATAGTTGAGTAATAGAACACTATAGTTACAGTAATAGAACACTATAGTTACAGTAATAAACACTATAGTTACAGTAATAGAACACTATAGTTGAGTTACAGTAATAGAACACTATAGTTACAGTAATAGAACACTATAGTTACAGTAATAGAACACTATAGTTACAGTAATAGAACACTATAGTTACAGTAATAGAACACTATAGTTACAGTAATAGGACACTATAGTTACAGTAATAGAACACTATAGTTACAGTAATAGAACACTAGTAATATAGTTACAGTAATAGAACACTATAGTTACAGTAATAGAACACTATAGTTACAGTAATAGAACACTATAGTTACAGTAATAGAACACTATAGTTACAGTAATAGAACACTATAGTTACAGTAATAGAACACTATAGTTACAGTAATGGAACACTATAGTTACAGTAATAGAACACTATAGTTACAGTAAATAGAACACTATAGTTACAGTAATAGAACACTATAGTTACAGTAATAGAACACTATAGTTACAGTAAGAACACTATAGTTACAGTAATAGAACACTATAGTTACAGTAATAGAACACTATGAGTTACAGTAATAGAACACTATAGTTACAGTAATAGAACACTATATACAGTAATGAGTTACAGTAATATAGAACACTATAGTTACAGTAATAGAACACTATATATGAGTTACAGTAATAGAACACTATAGTTAAAGTAATAGAACACTATAGTTACAGTAATAGAACACTATAGTTACAGTAATAGAACACTATAGTTACAGTAATAGAACACTATAGTTACAGTAATAGAACACTATAGGTGCAGTAATAGAACACTATATAGTTACAGTAATAGAACACTATAGTATGAGTTACAGTAATAGAACACTATAGTTACAGTAATAGAACACTATAGTTACAGTAATAGTTACAGTAATAGAACACTATAGTTACAGTAATAGAACACTATAGTTACAGTAATAGAACACTATAGTTACAGTAATAGAACACTATAGTTACAGTAATAGAACACTATAGTTACAGTAATAGAACACTATAGTTACAGTAATAGAACACTATAGTTGAGTTACAGTAATAGAACACTATAGTTACAGTAATATAACACTATAGTTACAGTAATACAACACTATAGTTACAGTAATATAACACTATAGTTACAGTAATAGAACACTATAGTTACAGTAATAGGACACTATAGTTACAGTAATATAACACTATAGTTACAGTAATAGAACACTATAGTTACAGTAATAGAACACTATAGTTACAGTAATGGAACTCTATAGTTACAGTAATGGAACACTATAGTTACAGTAATAGAACACTATAGTTACAGTAATAGAACACTATATAGTTACAGTAATAGAACACTATAGTTACAGTAATAGAACACTATATGAGTTACAGTAATAGAACACTATAGTTACAGTAATAGAACACTATAGTTAGTTACAGGAACACTATAGTTACAGTAATAGAACACTATAGTTACAGTAATAGAACACTATAGTTACAGTAATAGAACACTATAGTTACAGTAATAGAACACTATAGTTGAGTTAATAATAGAACACTATAGTTACAGTAATAGAACACTATAGTTACAGTAATAGAACACTATAGTTACAGTAATAGAACACTATAGTTGAGTTACAGTAATAGAACACTATAGTTGTAGTTACAGTAATAGAACACTATAGTTACAGTAATAGAACACTATAGTTACAGTAATAGAACACTATATAGTTACAGTAATAGAACACTATAGTTAATAGAACACTAATATAACACTATAGTTACAGTAATAGAACACTATAGTTACAGTAATAGAACACTATAGTTACAGTAATAGAACACTATAGTTACAGTAATAGAACACTATAGTTACAGTAATAGAACACTATAGTTGAGTTACAGTAATAGAACACTATAGTTGAGTTACAGTAATAGAACACTATAGTTACAGTAATAGAACACTATAGTTACAGTAATAGAACACTATAGTTGAGTTACAGTAATAGAACATATAACACTATAGTTACAGTAATAGAACACTATAGTTAAAGTAATATAACACTATAGTTACAGTAATAGAACACTATAGTTACAGTAATATAACACTATAGTTACAGTAATAGAACACTATAGTTACAGTAATAGAACACTATAGTTACAGTAATAGAACACTATAGTTACAGTAATAGAACACTATAGTTACAGTAATAGAACACTATAGTTACAGTAATGGAACACTATAGTTACAGTAATAGAACACTATAGTTACAGTAATAGAACACTATAGTTACAGTAATGGAACTCTATAGTTACAGTAATGGAACACTATAGTTACAGTAATAGAACACTATAGTTACAGTAATGGAACACTATAGTTACAGTAATAGAACACTATATATGAGTTATAGTACAGTAATAGAACACTATAGTTACAGTAATAGAACACTATAGATGAGTTACAGTAATAGAACACTATAGTTACAGTAATAGAACACTATAGTTACAGTAATGGAACACTATAGTTACAGTAATAGAACACTATAGTTAGTTACAGTACAGTAATAGAACACTATAGTTACAGTAATAGAACACTATAGTTACAGTAATAGAACACTATAGTTACAGTAATAGAACACTATAGTTACAGTAATAGAACACTATAGATGAGTTACAGTAATAGAACACTATAGTTACAGTAATAGAACACTATAGTTACAGTAATGGAACACTATAGTTACAGTAATAGAACACTATAGTTACAGTAATAGAACACTATAGTTACAGTAATAGAACACTATAGTTACAGTAATAGAACACTATAGTTGAGTTACAGTAATAGAACACTATAGTTACAGTAATAGAACACTATAGTTACAGTAATAGAACACTATAGTTGAGTTACAGTAATAGAACACTATAGTTGAGTTACAGTAATAGAACACTATAGTTACAGTAATAGAACACTATAGTTACAGTAATAGAACACTATGGATGAGTTACAGTAATAGAACATTATAGTTAAATTAATAGGACACTATAGTTACAGTAATGGAACACTATAGTTACAGTAATAGAACACTATAGTTACAGTAATAGAACACTATAGTTACAGTAATATAACACTATAGTTACAGTAATAGAACACTATATGAGTTACAGTAATAGAACACTATAGTTGAGTTACAGTAATAGAACACTATAGTTACAGTAATAGAACACTATAGTTACAGTAATAGAACACTATAGTTACAGTAATAGAACACTATAGTTAAAGTAATATAACACTATAGTTACAGTAATAGAACACTATAGTTACAGTAATAGAACACTATAGTTACAGTAATAGAACACTATAGTTACAGTAATAGAACACTATAGTTCAGTAATAGAACACTATAGTTACAGTAATAGAGACACTCTTAGTTACAGTAATAGAACAGTTGAGTTACAGTAATAGAACACCTCCGAACAATAAAGCTAACTAATAGACACTCCTAGTTACAGTAATAGAACACTATAGTTACAGTAATAGAACCTATAGTTAACAGAAATAGAACACTATAGTTACAGTAATTGGAACACTATAATAATAGAACACTATAGGTGCTCCTACAGGTAATAGAACACTATAGTTACAGTAATAGAACACTATAGTTACCTATTCTAGAACACTATACTAGTCACACTATAGTTACAGTCATTACAGTCTCTACTACAGTAATCATGAACACTAATAGAACACACTAACACTTACAGTAATAGTTACAGTAATGAATAGAACACTATGAACAGTTACAGTAATAACACTATAGTTAAATTAATAGAACACAGTAATGAACACTATAGTTACAGTAATAGAACACTATAGCTCAGTTCACTATAGTTGAGGACAGTACTGAACACTAGTTAATGATAGAAGCTATAGTTCACGGTTGACACACTAGTTAAATTAATAGTTACATAGTTGTACAGTACAGTCCTAGAACCCATAGCGCTAATAGAACACTATAGTTACAGTGAATGGACAACACCCTATAGTAGAAACTAACTATAGTTACAGCGGTGGCACTATAGTATAGGTTATAGTTACAGTAAACACTATAGTTACTATAGTAATAGAACACTATAGGAAACATAGTACAGTAATCCAACACTATAGTTACAGTAAGTTAATAATAGAACACTATAGTTGAGTTAGTAATAGAACACTACAGTTACAGTAATAGAACACTATAGTTACAGTAATAAACACTATAACATAGAACACTATAGTTACAGTAATATAGTTACAGTAATAGAACACTATAGTTAAGTAATATAACACTATAGGTTGAGTTACAGTAATAGAACACTATAGTTAGAACACAGTTAATAGGTGAACACAGTAATAGAACAGTAATAGAACACTATAGTTACAGTAATAGAACTCTATCAGGTTACAGTAACACTATAGTTACAGTAATAGGAACACTATAGTTACAGTAATAGAACACTGTTAGAAGTACAGTTCACACTATAGTTACAGTCAAACACTAGTTACAGTAATGGAACACTATAGTTACAGTAATGGAACACTATAGTTACAGTAATCACCAGAACACTATAAACAGTACTATAGTTACAGTAATAGAACACTAGTAATAAAGTAACACTATAGTTACAGTAATAGAACATTTAGACACTAATATAACACTATAGTTGTAATAGAACACTATAGTTACAGTAATAGAACACTATAGTTACAGTAATATAACACTAGGTTTGAGTTACAGTAAGAACACTATAGTTAAAGTAATAGAACACTATAGTTACAGTAATAGAACACTATAGTTACAGTAATAGAACACTATAGTTACAGTAATGGAACACTATAGTTACAGTAATAGAACACTATAGTTACAGTAATAGAACACTATAGTTACAGTAATGGAACACTATAGTTACAGTAATGGAACACTATAGTTACAGTAAGTTACACTATAGTTACAGTAATAGAACACTATAGTTACAGTAATAGAACACTATAGTTGAGTTACAGTAATAGAACACTATAGTTACAGTAATAGAACACTATAGTTGAGTTACAGTAATAGAACACTATAGTTACAGTAATAGAACACTATAGTTGAGTTACAGTAATAGAACACTATAGTTACAGTAATAGAACACTATAGTTGACAGTAATAGAACACTATAGATGAGTTACAGTAATAGAAGACTATAGTTGAGTTAGAGTAATAGAACACTATAGTTACAGTAATAGAACACTATATATGAGTTACAGTAATAGAACACTATAGTTAAAGTAATAGAACACTATAGTTACAGTAATACAGGAACACTATAGAACACTAGTTACAGTAATAGAACACTATAGTTACAGTAATAGAACACTATAGTTACAGTAATAGAACACTATAGTTACAGTAATAGAACACTATAGTTACAGTAATAGAACACTATAGTTGAGTTACAGTAATAGAACACTATAGTTACAGTAATAGAACACTATAGTTACAGTAATGGAACACTATAGTTAGTGACAGTAATAGAACACTATAGTTACAGTAATAGAACACTATAGTTACAGTAATAGAACACTATAGTTACAGTAATAGAACACTATAGTTACAGTAATAGAACACTATAGTTACAGTAATAGAACACTATAGTTACAGTAATGGAACACTATAGTTACAGTAATAGAACACTATAGTTACAGTAATAGAACACTATAGATGAGTTACAGTAATATAACACTATAGTTACAGTAATAGAACACTATAGTTACAGTAATGGAACACTATAGTTACAGTAATAGAACACTATAGTTACAGTAATAGAACACTATAGTTACAGTAATAGAACACTATAGTTACAGTAATAGAACACTATAGTTGAGTTACAGTAATAGAACACTATAGTTACAGTAATAGAACACTATAGTTACAGTAATAGAACACTATAGTTACAGTAATGGAACACTATAGTTACAGTAATAGAACACTATAGTTACAGTAATAGAACACTATAGTTACAGTAATAGAACACTATAGTTGAGTTACAGTAATAGAACACTATAGTTACAGTAATAGAACACTATAGTTACAGTAATAGAACACTATAGTTGAGTTACAGTAATAGAACACTATAGTTGAGTTACAGTAATAGAACACTATAGTTACAGTAATAGAACACTATAGTTACAGTAATAGAACACTATAGATGAGTTACAGTAATAGAACACTATAGTTAAAGTAATAGAACACTATAGTTACAGTAATGGAACACTATAGTTACAGTAATAGAACACTATAGTTACAGTAATAGGACACTATAGTTACAGTAATAGAACACTATAGTTACAGTAATAGAACACTATGAGTTACAGTAATAGAACACTATAGTTGAGTTACAGTAAGTAATAGAACACTATAGTTACAGTAATAGAACACTATAGTTACAGTAATAGAACACTATAGTTACAGTAATAGAACACTATAGTTACAGTAATATAACACTATAGTTACAGTAATAGAACACTATAGTTACAGTAATATAACACTATAGTTACAGTAATAGAACACTATAGTTACAGTAATATAACACTATAGTTGAGTTACAGTAATATAACACTATAGTTACAGTAATAGAACACTATAGTTACAGTAATAGAACACTATAGATGAGTTACAGTAATAGAACACTATAGTTACAGTAATAGAACACTATAGTTACAGTAATGGAACACTTTGAGTTTCAGTAATAGAACACTAGTTGAAGTTACAGTAATAGAACACTATAGTGACAGTAATAGAACACTATAGTTACAGTAATATAACACTAGGTTTGAGTTTCAGTAATAGAACACTATAGTTGAGTTACAGTAATAGAACACTATAGTTACAGTAATAGAACACTATAGTTACAGTAATAGAACACTATAGTTACAGTAATAGAACACTATAGTTACAGTAATAGAACACTATAGATGAGTTACAGTAATAGAAGACTATAGTTGAGTTAGAGTAATAGAATACTATAGTTACAATTATAGAACACTATAGATGAGTTACAGTAATAGAACACTATAGTTAAAGTAATAGAACACTATAGTTACAGTAATATAACACTATAGTGGAGTTACAGTAATAGAACACTATAGTTACAGTAATAGAACGCTATAGACTATAGTTGAGTTACAGTAATAGAAGACTATAGTTGAGTTACAGTAATAGAAGACTATAGTTGAGATAGAGTAATAGAACACTATAGTTACAGTAATATAACACTATAGTTACAGTAATATAACACTATAGTTACAGTAATAGAACACTATAGTTACAGTAATAGAACACTATAGTTACAGTAATGGAACTCTATAGTTACAGTAATGGAACACTATAGTTACAGTAATAGAACACTATAGTTACAGTAATGGAACACTATAGTTGAGTTACAGTAATAGAACACTATAGTTACAGTAATAGAACACTATAGATGAGTTACAGTAATATAACACTATAGTTACAGTAATGGAACACTATAGTTACAGTAATGGAACACTATAGTTACAGTAATAGAACACTATAGTTACAGTAATAGAACAATATAGGTACAGTAATAGGACACTATAGTTACAGTAATAGAACACTAGTTACAGTAATTATAGTTACAGTAATAGAACACTATAGTTACAGTAATGGAACACTATAGTTGAGTTACAGTAATAGAACACTATAGTTACAGTAATAGAACACTATAGATGAGTTACAGTAATAGAACACTATAGAACACTATAGTTACAGTAATAGAACATGAGTTACAGTAATGGAACACTATAGTTACAGTAATGGAACACTATAGTTACAGTAATAGAACACTATAGTTACAGTAATAGAACACTATAGTTACAGTAATAGAACACTATAGTTACAGTAATAGAACACTATAGTTAGTTACAGTAATAGAACACTATAGTTACAGTAATAGAACACTATAGTTACAGTAATAGAACACTATAGTTGAGTTACAGTAATAGAACACTATATAGTTACAGTAATAGAACACTATAGTTACAGTAATAGAACACTATAGTTACAGTAATAGAACACTATAGTTACAGTAATATAACACTATAGTTACAGTAATAGAACACTATAGTTAGTTATAGTTGAGTTACAGTAATAGAACACTATAGTTACAGTAATGGAACACTATAGTTACAGTAATAGAACACTATAGTTACAGTAATAGAACACTATAGATGAGTTACAGTAATATAACATTATAGTTAATAATAACACTATAGTTACAGTAATGGAACACTATAGTTACAGTAATAGAACACTATAGTTACAGTAATAGAACACTATAGTTACAGTAATAGAACACTATAGTTACAGTAATAGAACACTATAGTTACAGTAATAGAACACTATAGTTACAGTAATAGAACACTATAGTTACAGTAATAGAACACTAGTTGAGTTACAGTAATAGAACACTATAGTTACAGTAATAGAACACTATAGTTACAGTAATAGAACACTATAGTTACAGTAATATAACACTACAATAGTTACAGTAATAGAACACTATAGTTACAGTAATAGAACACTATAGTTACAGTAATAGAACACTATAGTTACAGTAATAGAACACTATAGTTACAGTAATAGAACACTATAGTTACAGTAATAGAACACTATAGTTACAGTAATGGAACACTATAGTTACAGTAATAGAACACTATAGTTACAGTAATAGAACACTATAGTTACAGTAATAGAACACTATGGATGAGTTACAGTAATAGAACACTATAGTTAGTTACAGTAATAGGAACACTATAGTTACAGTAATGGAACACTATAGTTACAGTAATAGAACACTATAGTTACAGTAATAGAACACTATAGTTACAGTAATAGAACACTATAGTTACAGTAACAGTACTATAGTTATAGTTACAGTAATAGAACAGTATAGTTAAGTTACAGTAATAGAACACTATAGTTACAGTAATAGAACACTATAGTTACAGTAATAGAACACTATAGTTACAGTAATAGAACACTATAGTTACAGTAATGGAACACTATAGTTGAGTTACAGTAATAGAACACTATAGTTACAGTAATAGAACACTATAGATGAGTTACAGTAATAGAACACTATAGTTACAGTAATATAACACTATAGTTACAGTAATAGAACACTATAGTTACAGTAATAGAACACTATAGTTACAGTAATAGAACACTATAGTTACAGTAATAGAACACTATAGTTACAGTAATAGAACACTATAGTTACAGTAATAGAACACTATAGTTGAGTTACAGTAATAGAACACTATAGTTACAGTAATAGAACACTATAGTTGAGTTACAGTAATAGAACACTATAGTTAAAGTAATATAACACTATAGTTACAGTAATAGAACACTATAGTTACAGTAATAGAACACTATAGTTACAGTAATAGAACACTATAGTTACAGTAATAGAACACTATAGTTACAGTAATAGAACACTATAGTTACAATAATATAACACTATAGTTACAGTAATAGAACACTATAGTTACAGTAATAGAACACTATAGTTACAGTAATAGAACACTATAGTTACAGTAATAGAACACTATAGTTACAGTAATAGAACACTATAGTTACAGTAATGGAACACTATAGTTACAGTAATAGAACACTATAGTTACAGTAATAGAACACTATAGTTACAGTAATAGAACACTATAGATGAGTTACAGTAATAGAACACTATAGTTAAAGTAATAGAACACTATAGTTACAGTAATGGAACACTATAGTGACAGTAATAGAACACTATAGTTACAGTAATATAACACTAGGTTTGAGTTTCAGTAATAGAACACTATAGTTGAGTTACAGTAATAGAACACTATAGTTAAAGTAATACAACACTATAGTTACAGTAATATAACACTATAGTGGAGTTACAGTAATAGAACACTATAGTTACAGTAATAGAACACTATAGATGAGTTACAGTAATAGAAGACTATAGTTGAGTTAGAGTAATAGAATACTATAGTTACAATTATAGAACACTATAGATGAGTTACAGTAATAGAACACTATAGTTAAAGTAATAGAACACTATAGTTACAGTAATAGAACACTATAGTTACAGTAATAGAACACTATAGTTACAGTAATAGAACACTATAGTTACAGTAATAGAACACTATAGGTGCAGTAATAGAACACTATAGTTACAGTAATAGAACACTATAGTTACAGTAATAGAACACTATAGTTACAGTAATAGAACACTATAGTTACAGTAATAGAACACTATAGTTACAGTAATAGTTACAGTAATAAGAACACTATAGTTACAGTAAGAACACTATAGTTACAGTAATGGAACACTATAGTTACAGTAATAGAACACTATAGTTACAGTAATAGAACACTATAGATGAGTTACAGTAATATAACACTGTAGTTACAGTAATGGAACACTATAGTTACAGTAATGGAACACTATAGTTACAGTAATAGAACACTATAGTTACAGTAATAGAACAATATAGGTACAGTAATAGGACACTATAGTTACAGTAATAGAACACTATAGTTGAGTTACAGTAATAGAACACTATAGTTACAGTAATGGAACACTATAGTTGAGTTACAGTAATAGAACACTATAGTTACAGTAATAGAACACTATAGATGAGTTACAGTAATATAACACTATAGTTACAGTAATGGAACACTATAGTTACAGTAATGGAACACTATAGTTACAGTAATAGAACACTATAGTTACAGTAATAGAACACTATAGGTACAGTAATAGGACACTATAGTTACAGCAATAGAACACTATAGTTGAGTTACAGTAATAGAACACTATAGTTACAGTAATAGAACACTATAGTTACAGTAATAGAACACTATAGTTGAGTTACAGTAATAGAACACTATAGTTGAGTTACAGTAATAGAACACTATAGTTACAGTAATAGAACACTATAGTTACAGTAATAGAACACTATAGATACAATAATATAACACTATAGTTACAGTAATAGAACACTATAGTTACAGTAATGGAACACTATAGTTGAGTTACAGTAATAGAACACTATAGTTACAGTAATGGAACACTATAGTTACAGTAAGTTACAGTAATAGAACACTATAGTTACAGTAATAGAACACTATAGATGAGTTACAGTAATATAACATTATAGTTAAATTAATAGGACACTATAGTTACAGCAATGGAACACTATAGTTACAGTAATAGAACACTATAGTTACAGTAATAGAACACTATAGTTACAGTAATATAACACTATAGTTACAGTAATAGAACACTATAGTTACAGTAATAGAACACTATAGTTACAGTAATAGAACCCTATAGTTACAGTAATAGAACACTATAGTTGAGTTACAGTAATAGAGCACTATAGTTACAGTAATAGAACACTATAGTTGACTTACAGGAATAGAACACTATAGTTAAAGTAATATAACACAATAGTTACAGTAATAGAACACTATAGTTACAGTAATAGAACACTATAGTTACAGTAATAGAACACTATAGTTACAGTAATAGAACACTATAGTTACAGTAATGGAACACTATAGTTACAGTAATAGAACACTATAGTTACAGTAATAGAACACTATAGTTACAGTAATAGAACACTATAGTTACAGTAATAGAACACTATGGATGAGTTACAGTAATAGAACATTATAGTTAAATTAATAGGACACTATAGTTACAGTAATGGAACACTATAGTTACAGTAATAGAACACTATAGTTACAGTAATAGAACACTATAGTTACAGAAATAGGACACTATAGTTACAGTAGAACACAGTTACACTATAGAACACTATGAGTTACAGTAATAGAACAGTATAGTTAGTTACAGTAATAGAACACTATAGTTACAGTAATAGAACACTATAGATACAATAATATAACACTATAGTTACAGTAATAGAACACTATAGTTAAAGTAATGGAACACTATAGTTGAGTTACAGTAATAGAACACTATAGTTACAGTAATGGAACACTATAGTTGAGTTACAGTAATAGAACACTATAGTTACAGTAATAGAACACTATAGATGAGTTACAGTAATAGAACACTATAGTTACAGTAATGGAACACTATAGTTACAGTAATGGAACACTATAGTTACAGTAATAGAACACTATAGTTACAGTAATAGAACACTATAGTTACAGTAATAGAACACTATAGTTACAGTAATAGAACACTATAGTTGAGTTACAGTAATAGAACACTATAGTTACAGTAATAGAACACTATAGTTACAGTAATAGAACACTATAGTTGAGTTACAGTAATAGAACACTATAGTTACAGTAATAGAACACTATAGTTACAGTAATAGAACACTATGGATGAGTTACAGTAATAGAACATTATAGTTAAATTAATAGGACACTATAGTTACAGTAATGGAACACTATAGTTACAGTAATAGAACACTATAGTTACAGTAATAGAACACTATAGTTACAGTAATAGGACACTATAGTTACAGTAACAGGACACTATAGTTGAGTTACAGTAATAGAACAGTATAGTTGAGTTACAGTAATAGAACACTATAGTTACAGTAATAGAACACTATAGATACAATAATATAACACTATAGTTACAGTAATAGAACACTATAGTTGAGTTACAGTAATAGAACACTATAGTTACAGTAATAGAACACTATAGTTACAGTAATATAACACTATAGTTACAGTAATAGAACACTATAGTTACAGTAATAGAACACTATAGTTACAGTAATAGAACACTATAGTTACAGTAATAGAACACTATAGTTACAGTAATAGAACACTATAGTTACAGTAATGGAACACTATAGTTACAGTAATAGAACACTATAGTTACAGTAATAGAACACTATAGTTACAGTAATGGAACTCTATAGTTACAGTAATGGAACACTATAGTTACAGTAATAGAACACTATAGTTACAGTAATAGAACACTATAGTTAGTAATAGAACACTATAGTTGAGTTACAGTAATAGAACACTATAGTTACAGTAATAGAACACTATATGAGTTACAGTAATAGAACACTATAGTTACAGTAATAGACACTATATAGTTACAGTAATAGAACACTATAGTTGAGTTACAGTAATAGAACACTATAGTTACAGTAATAGAACACTATAGTTACAGTAATAGAACACTATGGATGAGTTACAGTAATAGAACATTATAGTTAAATTAATAGGACACTATAGTTACAGTAATGGAACACTATAGTTACAGTAATAGAACACTATAGTTACAGTAATAGAACACTATAGTTACAGTAATAGGACACTATAGTTACAGTAACAGGACACTATAGTTGAGTTACAGTAATAGAACAGTATAGTTGAGTTACAGTAATAGAACACTATAGATGAGTTACAGTAATAGAACATTATAGTTAAATTAATAGAACACTATAGTTACAGTAATGGAACACTATAGTGACAGTAATAGAACACTATAACACTATAGTTACAGTAATAGAACACTATAGTTACAGTAATATAACACTATAGTTACAGTAATAGAACACTATAGTTACAGTAATAGAACACTATAGTTACAGTAATAGAACACTATAGTTACAGTAATAGAACACTATAGTTACAGTAATAGAACACTATAGTTACAGTAATAGAACACTATAGTTACAGTAATGGAACTCTATAGTTACAGTAATAGAACACTATAGTTACAGTAATAGAACATATATAGTTACAGTAATAGAACACTATAGTTGAGTTACAGTAATAGAACACTATAGTTACAGTAATAGAACACTATAGTTGAGTTACAGTAATAGAACACTATAGTTACAGTAATAGAACACTGTAGTTGAGTTACAGTAATAGAACACTATAGTTACAGTAATAGAACACTATAGTTGAGTTACAGTAATAGAACACTATAGTTACAGTAATAGAACACTATGAGTTACAGTAATAGAACACTATAGTTACAGTAATAGAACACTATAGTTGAGTTACAGTAATAGAACACTATAGTTACAGTAATAGAACACTATATTTGAGTTACAGTAATAGAACACTATAGTTACAGTAATAGAACACTATAGTTACAGTAATAGAACACTATAGTTACAGTAATAGAACACTATATGAGTTACAGTAATAGAACACTATAGTTACAGTAATAGAACACTATAGTTACAGTAATGGAACACTATAGTTACAGTAATAGAACACTATAGTTACAGTAATAGAACACTATAGTTACAGTAATAGAACACTATAGTTACAGTAATAGGACACTATAGTTACAGTAACAGGACACTATAGTTGAGTTACAGTAATAGAACACTATAGTTGAGTTACAGTAATAGAACACTATAGTTACAGTAATAGAACACTATAGATGAGTTACAGTAATATAACACTATAGTTACAGTAATGGAACACTATAGTTACAGTAATGGAACACTATAGTTACAGTAATAGAACACTATAGTTACAGTAATAGAACACTATAGTTACAGTAATAGAACACTATAGTTACAGTAATAGAACACTATAGTTACAGTAATAGAACACTATAGTTACAGTAATAGAACACTATAGTTACAGTAATAGAACACTATAGTTGAGTTACAGTAATAGAACACTATAGTTGAGTTACAGTAATAGAACACTATAGTTACAGTAATAGAACACTATAGTTACAGTAATAGAACACTATAGTTGAGTTACAGTAATAGAACACTATAGACACAATAATATAACACTATAGTTACAGTAATAGAACACTATAGTTACAGTAATAGGACACTATAGTTGAGTTACAGTAATAGAACACTATAGTTGAGTTACAGTAATAGAACACTATAGTTACAGTAATAGAACACTATAGTTACAGTAATAGAACACTATGGATGAGTTACAGTAATAGAACATTATAGTTAAATTAATAGGACACTATAGTTACAGTAATGGAACACTATAGTTACAGTAATAGAACACTATAGTTACAGTAATAGAACACTATAGTTACAGTAATAGGACACTATAGTTACAGTAACAGGACACTATAGTTGAGTTACAGTAATAGAACACTAGTTGAGTTACAGTAATAGAACACTATAGTTACAGTAATAGAACACTATATACACAGTAATATAACACTATAGTTACAGTAATAGAACACTATAGTTAAAGTAATATAACACTATAGTTACAGTAATAGAACACTATAGTTACAGTAATATAACACTATAGTTACAGTAATAGAACACTATAGTTACAGTAATAGAACACTATAGTTACAGTAATAGAACACTATAGTTACAGTAATAGAACACTATATTTACAGTAATAGAACACTATAGTTACAGTAATGGAACACTATAGTTACAGTAATAGAACACTATAGTTACAGTACTATAGTTACAGTAATGGAACACTATAGTTACAGTAATGGAACTCTATAGTTACAGTAATAGAACACTATAGTTACAGTAATAGAACACTATAGTTACAGTAATAGAACACTACAGTTACAGTAATAGAACACTATAGTTACAGTAATAGAACACTATAGTTGAGTTACAGTAATAGAACACTATAGTTACAGTAATAGAACACTATAGTTACAGTAATAGAACACTATAGTTACAGTAATAGAACACTATAGTTGAGTTACAGTAATAGAACACTATAGTTACAGTAATAGAACACTATAGTTGAGTTACAGTAATAGAACACTATAGTTACAGTAATAGAACACTATAGTTGAGTTACAGTAATAGAACACTATAGTTACAGTAATAGAACACTATAGTTGAGTTACAGTAATAGAACACTATAGTTACAGTAATAGAACACTATAGTTACAGTAATATAACACTATAGTTACAGTAATAGAACACTATGGATGAGTTACAGTAATGGAACATTATAGTTAAATTAATAGGACACTATAGTTACAGTAATGGAACACTATAGTTACAGTAATAGAACACTATAGTTACAGTAATAGAACACTATAGTTACAGTAATAGAACACTATAGTTACAGTAATAGGACACTATAGTTACAGTAACAGGACACTATAGTTGAGTTACAGTAATAGAACACTATAGTTGAGTTACAGTAATAGAACACTATAGTTACAGTAATGGAACACTATAGTTGAGTTACAGTAATAGAACACTATAGTTACAGTAATAGAACACTATAGATGAGTTACAGTAATATAACACTATAGTTACAGTAATAGAACACTATAGTTACAGTAATGGAACACTATAGTTACAGTAATAGAACACTATAGTTACAGTAATAGAACACTATAGGTACAGTAATAGGACACTATAGTTACAGCAATAGAACACTATAGTTGAGTTACAGTAATAGAACACTATAGTTACAGTAATAGAACACTATAGTTACAGTAATAGAACACTATAGTTGAGTTACAGTAATAGAACACTATAGTTGAGTTACAGTAATAGAACACTATAGTTACAGTAATAGAACACTATAGTTACAGTAATTTACATTTACATTTAAGTCATTTAGCAGACGCTCTTATCCAGAGCGACTTACAAATTGGTGCTTTCACCTTATGACTTCCAGTGGAACAGCCACTTTACAATAGTGCATCTAGGTTTTTTAAGGGGGGGGGGGGGATTACTTTATCCTATCCTAGGTATTCCTTAAAGAGGTGGGGTTTCAGGTGTCTCCTATAGTTGGTGATTGACTCCGCTGTCCTGGCGTCGTGAGGGAGTTTGTTCCACCATTGGGGGCCAGAGCAGCGAACAGTTTTGACTGGGCTGAGCGGGACCTATAGTTACAGTAGTGGTAGGGAGGCTAGCAGGCCAGAGGTGGATGAACGCAGTGCCCTTGTTTGGGTGTAGGGCCTGATCAGAGCCTGGAACACTGAGGTGCAGTTCCCCTCACACTAATAGGCAAGCACTATGGTCTTTAGCGGATGCAGTAACTGGAAGCCAGTGGAGAGAGCGGAGGAGCGGGGTGACGTGAGAGAACTTGGGAAGGTTGAACACCAGACGGGCTGCGAACGTTCTGGATGAGTTGTACAGTTTAATGGCAACAGGAGCCCAGCCAACAGCGAGTTGCAGTAATAGAACACTATGGATGAGTTACAGTAATAGAACATTATAATTAAATTAATAGGACACTATAGTTACAGCAATGGAACACTATAGTTACAGTAATAGAACACTATAGTTACAGTAATAGAACACTATAGTTACAGTAATAGGACACTATAGTTACAGTAACAGGACACTATAGTTGAGTTACAGTAATAGAACACTATAGTTACAGTAATAGAACACTATAGATACAATAATATAACACTGTAGTTACAGTAATAGAACACTATAGTTAAAGTAATATAACACTATAGTTACAGTAATAGAACACTATAGTTACAGTAATATAACACTATAGTTACAGTAATAGAACACTATAGTTACAGTAATAGAACACTATAGTTACAGTAATAGGACACTATAGTTACAGTAATAGAACACTATATTTACAGTAATAGAACACTATAGTTACAGTAATGGAACTCTATAGTTACAGTAATAGAACACTATAGTTACAGTAATAGAACACTATAGTTACAGTAATGGAACTCTATAGTTACAGTAATGGAACTCTATAGTTACAGTAATAGAACACTATAGTTACAGTAATAGAACACTATAGTTACAGTAATAGAACACTATAGTTACAGTAATAGAACACTATAGTTACAGTAATAGAACACTATAGTTGAGTTACAGTAATAGAACACTATAGTTACAGTAATAGGACACTATAGTTGAGTTACAGTAATAGAACACTATAGTTGAGTTACAGTAATAGAACACTATAGTTACAGTAATAGAACACTATAGTTACAGTAATAGAACACTATGGATGAGTTACAGTAATAGAACATTATAGTTAAATTAATAGGACACTATAGTTACAGTAATGGAACACTATAGTTACAGTAATAGAACACTATAGTTACAGTAATAGAACACTATAGTTACAGTAATAGGACACTATAGTTACAGTAACAGGACACTATAGTTGAGTTACAGTAATAGAACAGTATAGTTGAGTTACAGTAATAGAACACTATAGTTACAGTAATAGAACACTATAGATACAATAATATAACACTATAGTTACAGTAATAGAACACTATAGTTAAAGTAATGGAACACTATAGTTGAGTTACAGTAATAGAACACTATAGTTACAGTAATGGAACACTATAGTTGAGTTACAGTAATAGAACACTATAGTTACAGTAATAGAACACTATAGATGAGTTACAGTAATATAACACTATAGTTACAGTAATGGAACACTATAGTTACAGTAATGGAACACTATAGTTACAGTAATAGAACACTATAGTTACAGTAATAGAACACTATAGGTACAGTAATAGGACACTATAGTTACAGTAATAGAACACTATAGTTGAGTTACAGTAATAGAACACTATAGTTACAGTAATAGAACACTATAGTTACAGTAATAGAACACTATAGTTGAGTTACAGTAATAGAACACTATAGTTACAGTAATAGAACACTATAGTTACAGTAATAGAACACTATGGATGAGTTACAGTAATAGAACATTATAGTTAAATTAATAGGACACTATAGTTACAGTAATGGAACACTATAGTTACAGTAATAGAACACTATAGTTACAGTAATAGAACACTATAGTTACAGTAATATAACACTATAGTTACAGTAATAGAACACTATAGTTGAGTTACAGTAATAGAACACTATAGTTGAGTTACAGTAATAGAACACTATAGTTACAGTAATAGAACACTATAGATACAATAATATAACACTATAGTTACAGTAATAGAACACTATAGTTAAAGTAATATAACACTATAGTTACAGTAATAGAACACTATAGTTACAGTAATATAACACTATAGTTACAGTAATAGAACACTATAGTTACAGTAATAGGAACACTATAGTTACAGTAATAGAACACTATAGTTACAGTAATAGAACACTATAGTTACAGTAATAGAACACTATAGTTACAGTAATAGAACACTATAGTTACAGTAATAGAACACTATAGTTACAGTAATGGAACTCTATAGTTACAGTAATGGAACACTATAGTTACAGTAATAGAACACTATAGTTACAGTAATAGAACACTATAGTTACAGTAATAGAACACTATAGTTGAGTTACAGTAATAGAACACTATAGTTACAGTAATAGAACACTATAGTTGAGTTACAGTAATAGAACACTATAGTTACAGTAATAGAACACTATAGTTGAGTTACAGTAATAGAACACTATAGTTGAGTTACAGTAATAGAACACTATAGTTACAGTAATAGAACACTATAGTTACAGTAATAGAACACTATGGATGAGTTACAGTAATAGAACATTATAGTTAAATTAATAGGACACTATAGTTACAGTAATGGAACACTATAGTTACAGTAATAGAACACTATAGTTACAGTAATAGAACACTATAGTTACAGTAATAGGACACTATAGTTACAGTAACAGGACACTATAGTTGAGTTACAGTAATAGAACACTATAGTTGAGTTACAGTAATAGAACACTATAGTTACAGTAATAGAACACTATAGTTACAGTAATAGAACACTATAGTTACAGTAATAGAACACTATAGTTACAGTAATATAACACTATAGTTACAGTAATAGAACACTATAGTTACAGTAATATAACACTATAGTTACAGTAATATAACACTATAGTTACAGTAATAGAACACTATAGTTACAGTAATAGGACACTATAGTTACAGTAATAGAACACTATAGTTACAGTAATAGAACACTATAGTTACAGTAATGGAACACTATAGTTACAGTAATAGAACACTATAGTTACAGTAATAGAACACTATAGTTACAGTAATGGAACTCTATAGTTACAGTAATGGAACTCTATAGTTACAGTAATAGAACACTATAGTTACAGTAATAGAACACTATAGTTACAGTAATAGAACACTATAGTTGAGTTACAGTAATAGAACACTATAGTTACAGTAATAGAACACTATAGTTACAGTAATAGAACACTATAGTTACAGTAATAGGACACTATAGTTACAGTAACAGAACACTATAGTTGAGTTACAGTAATAGAACACTATAGTTGAGTTACAGTAATAGAACACTATAGTTACAGTAATAGAACACTATAGATACAATAATATAACACTATAGTTACAGTAATAGAACACTATAGTTAAAGTAATGGAACACTATAGTTGAGTTACAGTAATAGAACACTATAGTTACAGTAATGGAACACTATAGTTGAGTTACAGTAATAGAACACTATAGTTACAGTAATAGAACACTATAGATGAGTTACAGTAATATAACACTATAGTTACAGTAATGGAACACTATAGTTACAGTAATGGAAGACTATAGTTACAGTAATAGAACACTATAGTTACAGTAATAGAACACTATAGGTACAGTAATAGGACACTATAGTTACAGCAATAGAACACTATAGTTGAGTTACAGTAATAGAACACTATAGTTACAGTAATAGAACACTATAGTTACAGTAATAGAACACTATAGTTGTTACAGTTAGAACACTAGTAATAGAACACTATAGTTACAGTTAGAAGTAAGTTACAGTAATAGAACACTATGGATGAGTTACAGTAATAGAACATTATAGTTAAATTAATAGGACACTATAGTTACAGTAATGGAACACTATAGTTACAGTAATAGAACACTATAGTTACAGTAATAGAACACTATAGTTACAGTAATAGGACACTATAGTTACAGTAACAGGACACTATAGTTGAGTTACAGTAATAGAACAGTATAGTTGAGTTACAGTAATAGAACACTATAGTTACAGTAATAGAACACTATAGATACAATAATATAACACTATAGTTACAGTAATAGAACACTATAGTTAAAGTAATATAACACTATAGTTACAGTAATAGAACACTATAGTTACAGTAATATAACACTATAGTTACAGTAATAGAACACTATAGTTACAGTAATAGGACACTATAGTTACAGTAATAGAACACTATAGTTACAGTAATAGGACACTATAGTTACAGTAATGGAACTCTATAGTTACAGTAATAGAACACTATAGTTACAGTAATAGAACACTATAGTTACAGTAATGGAACTCTATAGTTACAGTAATGGAACTCTATAGTTACAGTAATAGAACACTATAGTTACAGTAATAGAACACTATAGTTACAGTAATAGAACACTATAGTTGAGTTACAGTAATAGAACACTATAGTTACAGTAATAGAACACTATAGTTGAGTTACAGTAATAGAACACTATAGTTACAGTAATAGGACACTATAGTTGAGTTACAGTAATAGAACACTATAGTTGAGTTACAGTAATAGAACACTATAGTTACAGTAATATAACACTATAGTTACAGTAATAGAACACTATGGATGAGTTACAGTAATAGAACATTATAGTTAAATTAATAGGACACTATAGTTACAGTAATGGAACACTATAGTTACAGTAATAGAACACTATAGTTACAGTAATAGAACACTATAGTTACAGTAATAGGACACTATAGTTACAGTAACAGGACACTATAGTTGAGTTACAGTAATAGAACAGTATAGTTGAGTTACAGTAATAGAACACTATAGTTACAGTAATAGAACACTATAGATACAATAATATAACACTATAGTTACAGTAATAGAACACTATAGTTAAAGTAATATAACACTATAGTTACAGTAATAGAACACTATAGTTACAGTAATATAACACTATAGTTACAGTAATATAACACTATAGTTACAGTAATAGAACACTATAGTTACAGTAATAGGACACTATAGTTACAGTAATAGAACACTATATTTACAGTAATAGAACACTATAGTTACAGTAATGGAACTCTATAGTTACAGTAATAGAACACTATAGTTACAGTAATAGAACACTATAGTTACAGTAATGGAACTCTATAGTTACAGTAATGGAACTCTATAGTTACAGTAATAGAACACTATAGTTACAGTAATAGAACACTATAGTTACAGTAATAGAACACTATAGTTGAGTTACAGTAATAGAACACTATAGTTACAGTAATAGAACACTATAGTTGAGTTACAGTAATAGAACACTATAGTTACAGTAATAGAACACTATAGTTGAGTTACAGTAATAGAACACTATAGTTACAGTAATAGAACACTATAGTTGAGTTACAGTAATAGAACACTATAGTTACAGTAATAGAACACTATAGTTGAGTTACAGTAATAGAACACTATAGTTACAGTAATAGAACACTATAGTTGAGTTACAGTAATAGAACACTATAGTTACAGTAATAGAACACTATAGTTACAGTAATAGAACACTATAGTTACAGTAATATAACACTATAGTTACAGTAATAGAACACTATGGATGAGTTACAGTAATGGAACATTATAGTTAAATTAATAGGACACTATAGTTACAGTAATGGAACACTATAGTTACAGTAATAGAACACTATAGTTACAGTAATAGAACACTATAGTTACAGTAATAGAACACTATAGTTACAGTAATAGGACACTATAGTTACAGTAACAGGACACTATAGTTGAGTTACAGTAATAGAACACTATAGTTGAGTTACAGTAATAGAACACTATAGTTACAGTAATAGAACACTATAGATACAATAATATAACACTATAGTTACAGTAATAGAACACTATAGTTACAGTAATAGAACACTATATTTACAGCAATAGAACACTATAGTTACAGCAATAAAACACTATAGTTACAGTAATAGAGCACTATAGTTACAGTAATAGAACACTATAGTTGAGTTACAGGAATAGAACACTATAGTTAAAGTAATATAACACAATAGTTACAGTAATAGAACACTATAGTTACAGTAATAGAACACTATAGTTACAGTAATAGAACACTATAGTTACAGTAATATAACACTATAGTTGAGTTACAGTAATAGAACACTATAGTTACAGTAATAGAACACTATAGTTACAGTAATATAACACTATAGTTGAGTTACAGTAATATAACACTATAGTTACAGTAATAGAACACTATAGTTACAGTAATAGAACACTATAGTTACAGTAATAGAACACTATAGTTAAGCTACAGTAATAGAACACTATAGTTAAAGTAATAGAACACTATAGTTGAGTTACGGTAATAGAACACTATAGTTACAGTAATAGAACACTATAGTTACAGTAATAGAACACTATAGTTGAGTTACGGTAATAGAACACTAAGGTTGGAGTCATTAAAACTTGTTTTTCAACCATTACACAAATTCATTGTGACAAACTATAATTTTGGGAAGTCGGCTAGGACATCTACTTAGTGCATAGCACAAGTAATTTTTCCAACAAATGTTTACAGACAGATTATTTCACTCATAATTCACTGTATCACAATTCCAGTGGGTAAGAAGTTTACATACACTAAGTTGACTGTGCCTTTAAACAGCTTGGACAATTCCAGAAAATATGTCATGACTTTAGAAGCTTCTGATAGGCTAATTGACATAATTTGAGTCAATTGGAGGTGTACCTGTGGATGTATTTCAAGGCCTACCTTCAAACTCAGTGCCTCTTTGCTTGACATCATGGGTAAATGAAAAGAAATCATCCAAGATCTCAGAAAAAAAATTGCAGACCTCCGCAAGTCTGGTCCATCCTTGGGAGCAATTTCCAAACACCTGACGGTACCACATTCATCTGTACAAACAATAGTATGCGAGTATGAACACCATGGGACCACGCAGCCGTCATACTGCTCAGGAAGGAGACACCTTCTGTCTCCTAGAGATTAACTTCTTGGATACAGGGGGCGCTATTTAAATTTTTGGATGAAAAACGTTCCCGTTTTAAACAAGATATTTTGTCACGAAAAGATGCTCGACTATGCATATAATTGACAGCTTTGGAAAGAAAACACTCTGACGTTTCCAAAACTGCAAAGATATTGTCTGTGAGTGCCACAGAACTGATGTTACAGGCGAAACCCAGATACAAATCCAATCAGGAAGTGCCGCATTTTTTGAAACAGCCTCATGCCAATGACTCCTTACATGGCTGTGAAGGAGCTAGGAGTCAGCTTACGTTTTCCACGTTTTCCCCAAGGTGTCTGCAGCATTGTGACGTCTTTTTAGGCATTTCCATTGGAGAATGGCTGTAAGAGAACATATAGGGCGAGTGGACGCATGGTGTCTCCCGGCTACTGAGGTAGCCATTTTTCCAATAGTTTCTTATGAGAAACCAACTGCCTCCACGGATATATTATTGAATACATATGTTAAAAACACTTTGAGGATGGATCCTAAAAAGAAACCACCATAAAAAAGCCAGACTACAGTTTGAAACTGCACATGGGGACAAAGATCGTACTTTTTGGAGAAATATCCTCTGGTCTGATGAAACAAAAATAGAACTGCTTGACCATAATGATCATCGTTATGCATGGAGGAAACGGGGGGAGGCTTGCAAGCCAAAGAACACCATCCTAACCATTAAGCACAGGAGTGGCAGCATCATGTTGTGGGGTTGTTTTGCTGCAGGTAGGACTGGTGCACTTCACAAAATAGATGGCATCATGAGGACGGAAAATTATGTGGATATATTGAAGCAACATCTCAGACATCAGTTAAAGATTGGTCGCAAATGGGTCTTCCAAATGGACAATGACCCCAAGCAAAGTTGTGTCAAAATGGCTTAAGGACAACAACGTCAAGGAATTGGAGTGGCCATCACAAATCCCTGACCTCAATCCCATAGAACATTTGTGGGCAGATCTGAAAAAGCGTCTGCAAGCAAGGAGGCCTACAAACCTGACTCAGTTACACCAGCTCTGTCAGGAGGAATGGGCCACAATTCACCCAACTTATTGTGGTAAGCTTGTGGATGGCTAACCCAGGTTAAACAATTTAAAGGCAATGCTACCAAATACTAACTGAGTGTACGTAAACTTCTGACCCACTGGGAATGTGAGGAAAGAAATAAAAGCTGCAATAAATCATTCTCTCTGCTATCTCAGGGTCAGGGCAAGCAGGGGTCAATAATCTAATGAGGTGGGGCATGGTATAGAATGGCAGTTAGGCTCAGGGTCAAGGCAGGCAGAACGGTCAAAACCGAGAAGTACTAGAAAACAGGTGCAAAAACAGACAGGGGCAGGGTAACAAACGCTGGTAGGTTTCACGAAACAAAATGAACTGGCAACAGATGAACCGAGAACACGGGTATAATACACAGGGGATAATGGGGAAGATGGACGACACATGGAGGGAGGTGGAGACAAGCACAAAGACAGGTGAAACAGATCAGGGTGCGACAATAGCGGGATTTCTTATAATATATTATAAAATATTCCAAATTAGATCCATAATATCGACAGAAACATGGCAAACGTTTTTTATAATCAATCCTCAAGGTGTTTTTTCAAATATAAGTTACAAACAACTTGAAAAAAAGCACAATTGGTTAGGAGCCCGTAAAACGTCAGCCATCTCCTCCGACATCATTAATATGTCCTGCTGACCAACTGTTTCACCCACCTGCTTCCAGAGATTCTTGCTCCTTTATCCTCTAAAATTTTTTAAAAATAAAATCCTCTAACCTTTCTCCTGAGGGTCCTGCTCAGGGGGTTTCTATCATAGGCTAGTAAAAAAAGCAGACATCTCTGTCCCAGTGGGTCACAACTGCGAAATGTTCAGCAGGCTCTTAGCACTTCATTTATGGCTTAAAGACTACTGACACTCTGTTGGCATGCCTTTTGACAATTTACACACTTTTTGGAAAGAAAAGATGCTCTACAGAGATGATGGACTGCACCCAAACCATCTAGGAGCCTGGACCCTCTCTTCACATTTCAAGGACGCATTAAGTTATTGACTCAAAGATAGACCAAGAATCGCTCAGGTAAATCGTCCCATCCATTCTAAGAGTTATCATCGTACTGTTGTCCATACTGCCAGGGGTGTTGTCAGTTGTAATCTTGTACCCATTCTTTGAATTCCACTCTTAGATCTGCTATTGTTAGCTAAAAAGATAATTCTACTGTGGTCTGCTCACCCAGTGTTATTTGCTCAAATGTGAAATTGAATACCCCCTCGAAAGCAACCAAAGCCCATGTAAGTCCGTTTCTAATATTCCATCATTGGTTACTCTGAGTTCCTCATATTGAAATTGGCTTCAGCCTCAAGGCCTATGGTAATTCAAATTTCTACTCTTTCCTCTATTACTAATAGGGATAGACTAATTGGGGCAGTTCTATGCAATTAGGAATTTTCCAGTGCATATGTGCACATTATACAGTAAGCAGAATCAGTGCACTCTATATGTGTGTCTAGGGCATTAGGCTAAGGGAAGCAATTACCTAGCCCTGTGAGGTTCATTAGACGTGCATTAGGAGCATAGGTTTGTATTACTTAAGCACCATTAGACATGCACCTGCATTAGGAGTGTACGTGTGTTTATTTTTGTGTCATTGCTATGGTTACGCCACCAATAGAATCTATGCCCTAATGTCTGGGACAAATAAGAAAATGGAAACCAAGCTAAAATAAGTGCAGGGCAAAATGATAATGGTGGCTAAAGGGGTTGAATCATTAACCTAAAGAGGAGTTACTATGTGTGGGACGTAAGGATGAAAACTGTATAAAAGGTGTGTGCCAAGGCTGGAAAGTCAGTTGGTCCATGAACCAGCTTGGCTTGTTACGTTGTAATAAAGTCTATTTGAATTCACAAGTTCCGGTGTCTGTGAAATATGATTGAGCGAATATTTCCATGACAATACCAACTATATCAATATCAACCATCAAACAGGGCCTGCAACCACCTATTGAACATAGCGTGTTTGAGTTTGAAACTCAATGTGACTTTTAAAATCATAAAAGAGTTGGGTTGATGCATCTGAACATTAGGAGCTCACTTCCTCAATTGGATTACATCAAGATCTGGGCTGGGCAGAAACATTCAGACATTCTGGTGTTGACTGACACCTTTGTCTCTGGGGGCATTCTGGTGTTGACTGACACCTTTGTCTCTGGGGACATTCTGGTGTTGACTGACACTTTTGTCTCTGGGGACATTCTGGTGTTGACTGAAACTTTTGTCTCTGGGGACATTCTGCACTCTGATATTAATATAGAGGGATATAATGTGTTTAGAGCTGATAGACAGGGTAGAGGTGGTCAAGTGGCCTTTCTTATTACAAATTATTTATCTGTCTCTTTGCTGAAATCTATTTTCCTTCCCAAAAATGTTGAGCTACTATATTTAAGCCTTTGTCTGGGGAAAAATGTATCCATAACTTTTATAAGGGTCTACCATCCTCCATCAGCTATCCTTTGTGCACTCGAGAATTTAACTAGTTTGTTGTCTTCTTTTACTAAATCAGAAGTCATTATCCTGGGTGACCTAAATTATGATTGGGAAATCTCTCTTTTGAAGAACATATCAAGACTGTTTCAAGGATAGCTTTTTTCCATCTACGTAACATTGCAAAAATCAGAAACTTTCTGTCCAAAAATGATGCAGAAAAATTAATCCATGCTTTTGTCACTTCTAGGTTAGACTACTGCAATGCTCTACTTTCTGGCTACCCGGATAAAGCACTAAATAAACTTCAGTTAGTGCTAAATACGGCTGCTAGAATCCTGACTAGAACCAAAAAATTTGATCATATTACTCCAGTGCTAGCCTCCCTACACTGGCTTCCTGTCAAGGCAAGGGCTGATTTCAAGGTTTTACTGCTAACCTACAAAGCATTACATGGGCTTGCTCCTACCTATCTCTCTGATTTGGTCCTGCCGTACATACCTACAAGTAACGCTACGGTCACAAGACGCAGGCCTCCTAATTGTCCCTAGAATTTCTAAGCAAACAGCTGGTGGTTGAAGATATCCCTCTAGTGGTGTGGGGGCTGTGCTTTGGGAAAGTGGGTGGGGTTATATCCTTCCTGTTTGGCCCTGTCCGGGGGTGTCCTCGGATGGGGCCACAGTGTCTCCTGACCCCTCCTGTCTCAGCCTCCAGTATTTATGCTGCAGTAGTTTATGTGTCGGAGGGCTAGGGTCAGTTTGTTATATCTGGAGTACTTCTTCTGTCCTATTCGGTGTCCTGTGTGAATTTAAGTGTGCTCTCTCTTTCTCTCTTTCTTTCTCTCTCTCGGAAGACCTGAGCCCTAGGACCATGCCTCAGGACTCTCTGACATGATGACTCCTTGCTGTCCCCAGTCCACCTGGCCGTGCTGCTGCTTCAGTTTCAACTGTTCTGCCTTAATATTATTGGACCATGCTGGTCATTTATGAACATTTGAACATCTTGGCCATGTTCTGTTATAATCTCCACCCGGCACAGCCAGAAGAGGACTGGCCACCCCACATAGCCTGGTTCCTCTCTAGGTTTCTTCCTAGGTTTTGGCCTTTCTAGGGAGTTTTTCCTAGCCACCGTGCTTCTACACCTGCATTGCTTGCTGTTTGGGTTTTTAGGCTGGGTCGCTGTACAGCACTTTGAGATATCAGCTGATGTACGAAGGGATTTGATATGAAATATGCTTTTCTCTCTTTGTTTACTATGGTGCTATCCTCAGATAATAGCATCGTTTGCTTTCGCCGAAAAGCCTTTTTGAAATCTAGCGTCCCATATATCCCAGAGAAGTTAACGTTCTGGGAGCCTGGTCTGTAAGAGAGGGTAAACACAAAACGGGTGAAAAACACCCAATTTTTTGGTTCCTGTCAGGATTCTAGCAGCCGTATTTAGCACTCACTGAAGTTTATTTAGTGCTTTATCCGGGTAGCCGGAAAGTAGAGCATTGCAGTAGTCTAACCTAGAAGTGACAAAAGCATGGATACATTTTTCTGCATCATTTTTGGACAGACAGTTTCTGATTTTTGCAATGTTACATAGATGGAAAAAAGCTGTCCTTGAAATGGTCTTGATATGTTCTTCAAAAGAGAGATCAGGGTCCAGAGTAACGCCGAGGTCCTTCACAGTTTTATTTGAGACGACTGTACAACCATTAAGATTAATTGTCAGATTCAACAGAAGATCTCTTTGTTTCTTGGGACCTAGAACAAGCATTTCTGTTTTTTCCGAGTTTAAAAGTAGAAAGTTTGCAGCCATCCACTTCCTTATGTCTGAAACACATGCTTCTAGCGAGGGCAATTTTGGGGCTTCACCATGTTTCATTGAAATGTACAGCTGTGTGTCATCCGCATAGCAGTGAAAGTTAACATTATGTTTTCGAATGACATCCCCAAGAGGTACAATATATAGTGAAAACAATAGTGGTCCTAAAACGGAACCTTGAGGAACACCGAAATTTACAGTTGATTTTTCAGAGGACAAACCATCCACAGAGACAAACTGATATCTTTCCGACAGATACGATTTAAACCAGGCCAGAACTTGTCCGTGTAGACCAATTTGGGTTTCCAATCTCTCCAAAAGAATGTGGTGATCGATGGTATCAAAAGCAGCACTGAGGTCTAGGAGCACGAGGACAGATGCAGAGCCATTAAAAGGTAATTTACCACCTTCACAAGTGCAGTCTCAGTGCTATGATGGGGTCTAAAACCAGACTGAAGCATTTCGTATACATTGTTTGTCTTCAGGAAGGCAGTGAGTTGCTGCGCAACAGCCTTTTCTAACATTTTTGAGAGGAATGGAAGATTCGATATAGGCCGATAGTTTTTTATATTTTCGAGGTCAAGGTTTGGCTTTTTCAAGAGAGGCTTTATTACTGCCACTTTTAGTGAGTTTGGTACACATCCGGTGGATAGAGAGCTGTTTATTATGTTCAACATAGGAGGGCCAAGCACAGGAAGCAGCTCTTTCAGTAGTTACATTGGAATAGGGTCCAGTATGCAGCTTGAAGGTTTAGAGGCCATGATTATTTTCATCATCGTGTCAAGAGATATAGTACTAAAACACTTGAGCGTCTCTCTTGATCCTAGGACCTGGCAGAGTTGTGCAGACTCAGGACAACTGAGCTTTGAAGGAATACGCAGATTTAAAGAGGAGGACACTGAGGGGGAGCGGGCTCTGTACGGATTTCAACCATGCAGGCGTGACATAAAACGCAGAAAAATATATATAATTCATGCCTTACCTTTGAAGAGCTTCTTTGGTTGGCACTCCAATATGTCCCATAAACTTCACAAATGGTCCTTTTGTTCGATTAATTCCGTCGATATATATCCAAAATGTCAATTTTTTGGCTCGTTTGATGCAGAAAAACACTGGTTCCTTCCTGTTTGGCCCTGTCCGGGGGTGTCCTCGGATGGGGCCACAGTGTCTCCTGACCCCTCCTGTCTCAGCCTCCAGTATTTATGCTGCAGTAGTTTATGTGTCGGGGGGCTAGGGTCAGTTTGTTATATCTGGAGTACTTCTCCTGTCCTATTCGGTGTCCTGTGTGAATCTAAGTGTGCGTTCTCTAATTCTCTCCTTCTCTCTTTCTTTCTCTCTCTCAGAGGACCTGAGCCCTAGGACCATGCCCCAGGACTACCTGACATGATGACTCCTTGCTGTCCCCAGTCCACCTGGCCATGCTGCTGCTCCAGTTTCAACTGGCCTGGGCCCTAGGACCATGTCCCAGGACTACCTGACATGATGACTCTTTGCTGTCCCCAGTCCACCTGACTGTGCTGCTACTCCAGTTTCAACTGTTCTGCCTTATTATTATAATCTCCACCCGGCACAGCCAGAAGAGGACTGGCCACCCCACATATGCTCTCTCTAATTCTCTCTTTCTTTCTCTCTCTCGGAGGACCTGAGCCCTAGGACCGTGCCCCAGGACTACCTGACATGATGACTCCTTGCTGTCCCCAGTCCACCTGGCCATGCTGCTGCTCCAGTTTCAACTGGCCTGGGCCCTAGGACCATGTCCCAGGACTACCTGACATGATGACTCCTTGCTGTCCCCAGTCCACCTGACTGTGCTGCTACTCCAGTTTCAACTGTTCTGCCTTATTATTATTCGACCATGCTGGTAATTTATGAACATTTGAACATCTTGGTCATGTTCTGTTATAATCTCTACCCGGCACAGCCAGAAGAGGACTGGCCACCCCACATAGCCTGGTTCCTCTCTAGGTTTCTTCCTAGGTTTTGGCCTTTTCTAGGGAGTTTTTCCTAGCCACCGTGCTTTTACACCTGCATTGTTTGCTGTTTGGGGTTTTAGGCTGGGTTTCTGTACAGCACTTTGAGATATCAGCTGATGTACGAAGGGCTATATAAATAAATTTGATTTGAACTACAAAATATCTCAAAAGTTACCTGTAAACTTTGCCAAAACATTTCAAACTACTTTTGTAAAACAACTTTAGGTAATTTTTTACGTAAATAATCGATAAAATTGAAGACGGGATGATCTGTGTTCAATACAGGAGGAAAACAAACTAGCATGCTTTCTGGTCACGCGCCTCTATCTAACAGTACACTTCAATTACCCTCGTTCAAGATGGCCGTACTTCTTCATTACACAAAGGAAAAACCTCAACCAATTTCTAAAGACTGGTGACATCCAGTGGAAGCGGTAGGAATAGCAAGAAGGTCCCTTAGAAATCTGGATTCCCAATGAAAACACATTGAAAAGAGAGTGACCTCAAAAAAAAATCGGAATGGTTTGTCCTCAGGGTTTCGCCTGCTAAATAAGTTATGTTATACTCACAGACATGATTCAAACAGTTTTAGAAACTTCAGAGTGTTTTCTATCCAAATCTACTAATAATATGCATATCTTATCTTCTGGGGATGCAGTTGAATTTGGGCATGCAATTCATCCGGGCGTGAAAATTACTGCCCCATGTCACCAAGAAGTTAAGGTAGACGCCCTGTACCGGCTGTATGACACAGAGGAGCGGTCCATGAATCCCACTCCCATACTCCCAGCCTCTAGTTTGGTGGCGCCGGTAGTGTGGGAGCTGAATGCGGACATTGAGCGGGAATCATGTGCAGAGCCCGCTCCCCCTCAGTGTCCACCTGGGCGTCTGTACATTCCGTCTGTATGTCACCCTCCTCTGGTCATCCTGGGATCGGCCGGACGGTGCGCTGTCTTGATGAGAGGTACTGGTGGCCCACTTTAGCTAAGGATGTGAGGGTTTATGTTTCCTTCTGCTCAGTATGCGCCTAGTGCAGAGGTAAGTTACAACCCTTACCCGTTCCACAACGGCCGTGGTCGAACCTGTCGGTGGATTTCCTAACCGATCTTCCACCTTCACAGGGTATTGGACTGCTGAGGACTGGGGTAAAGTCATTTTCTCTGATGAATCCCCTTTCCGATTGTTTGGGACAGCCGGAAAAAAGCTTGTCCGGAGAAGACAAGGTGAGCGCTACCATCAGTCCTGTGTCATGCCAACTGTAAAGCATCCTGAGACCATTCATGTGTGGGGTTGCTTCTCAGCCAAGGGAGTGGGCTCACTCACAATTTTTCCTAAGAACACAGCCATGAATAAAGAATGGTACTAACACATCCTCCGAGAGCAACTTCTCCCAAACATCCAGGAACAGTTTGGTGATGAACAATGCCTTTTCCAGCATGATGGAGCACCTTGCCATAATGCAAAAGTGATAACCAAGTGGCTCGGGGAACAAAATATCGATATTTTGGGTCCATGGCCAGGAAACTCCCCAGATCTTAATCTCATTGAGAACTTGTGGTCAATCACTATACACACACATGGATTTAGTCCTGTAGGTATGTCGTAGGGGCCTGAGGGCAGACATTGTGTTGTGAAATCTGTGAATGTATTGCAATGTTTTTAAAATTATATAAACTGCCTTAATTTTGCTGGACCCCAGGAAGAGTAGCTGTTGTCTTGGCAGGAACTAATGGGGAACCATAATAAATACAAATACAATTACAAATGACATCTTCACTCATCGGATGTGTCACGTCTGCTCCTGCTCCTCCCCTCTGGCGTCCGACGTCACCAGAGTACTAACCACCGGTCCTGGGATTCATCAGTATGCACACCTGTGAATCATTATGACTCACACCTGTACTCCATTACCTTCATCATTTCCTCCCTTTTTTTTGTCCCTCTCCCATGTTCACTCAGTTGTTCATACACCAGTTGGTATTGTTCTTGTGTATTGGCATTCTGCCTTATGTTAGTGTCGTGTTCTTGGTTTTATTGTTTTATTAAAACGTTGCACCTGCTTCCGACTCACCGCCCCATAATTTCAGAATACCAACTAAATATAGGGAAGCAGCGGGACAACCGGACGTCTCCGAGACGATCAATGAACAAGGTGACCTTCTTCGTCAACACCATGATCAGCTGACTCAACTGAGGGACGACCATGGAAGAGGTTCTCTGCAGTCTACAACATCTCAACAGCAGAGGATAATCTAGAGCCCGTCTACCCAACGAGTCAGCACACCAGCCCATTCAGCAACCCGGAGAAATATGACTGGACAACATCCAAATGCCATGGCTTCCTCCTTCAGTGCTCCCTCTATTTCACACCAGATGGGAGCTACCACCACCTAGAGGTCTAAGGTTGCCACGGGGATTTCTCTGCTAAATGTGTTGGCATTTTTATTTATTTTATTTTATTTATTTCACCTTTATTTAACCAGGTAGGCTAGTTGAGAACAAGTTCTCATTTGCAACTGCGACCTGGCCAAGATAAAGCATAGCAGTGTGAACAGACAACACAGAGTTACACATGGAATAAACAATTAACAAGTCAATAACACAGTAGAAAAAAAGGGGAATCTATATACAAGGTGTGCAAAAGGCATGAGGTAGGCGAATAATTACAATATTGCAGATTAACACTGGAGTGATAAATTATCAGATGATCATGTACAGGTAGAGATATTGGTGTGCAAAAGAGCAGAAAAGTAAATAAATAAAAACTGTGGGGATGAGGTAGGTGAAAATGGGTGGGCTGTTTACCAATAGATTATGTACAGCTGCAGCGATCGGTTAGCTAACTAAGGAGATGATTGTGGACTTCAGGAAACAGCAGAGGGAACACCCCCCTATCCACATCGATGGAACAGTAGTGGAGAGGGTAGCAAGTTTTAAGTTCATCGGCATACACATCACAGACAAACTGAATTGGTCCACTCACACTGACAGCGTCGTGAAGAAGGCGCAGCAGCGCCTCTTCAACCTCAGGAGGCTGAAGAAATTCGGCTTGTCACCAAAAGCACTCACAAACTTCTACAGATGCACAATCGAGAGCATCCTGGCGGGCTGTATCACCGCCTGGTACGGCAACTGCTCCGCCCTCAACCGTAAGGCTCTCCAGAGGGTAGTGAGGTCTGCACAACACATCACCGGGGGCAAACTACCTGCCCTCCAGGACACCTACACCACCCGATGTTACAGGAAGGCCATAAAGATCATCAAGGACATCAACCACCCGAACCACTGCCTGTTCACCCCGCTATCATCCAGAAGGCGAGGTCAGTACAGGTGCATCAAAGCTGGGACCGAGAGACTGAAAAACAGCTTCTATCTCAAGGCCATCAGACTGTTAAACAGCCACCACTAACATTGAGTGGCTGTTGCCAACACACTGTCATTGACACTGACCCAACTCCAGCCACTTTAATAATGGGAATTGATGGGAAATGATGTAAATATATCACTAGCCACTTTAAACAATGCTACCTTATATAATGTTACTTACCCTACATTATTCATCTCATATGCATACGTATATACTGTACTCTACATCATCGACTGCATCCTTATGTAATACATGTATCACTAGCCACTTTAACTATGCCACTTTGTTTACTTTGTCTACATACTCATCTCATATGTATATACTGTACTCGATACCATCTACTGTATGCTGCTCTGTACCATCACTCGTTCATATATCCTTATGTACATATTCTTTATCCCCTTACACTGTGTATAAGACAGTAGTTTTGGAATTGTTAGTTAGATTACTTGTTGGTTATCACTGCATTGTCGGAACTAGAAGCACAAGCATTTCGCTACACTCGCATTAACATCTGCTAACCATGTGTATGTGACAAATACAATTTGATTTGATTTGATTTGATTTGCTCAGATAGCAGATGTTTGAAGTTGGTGAGGGAGAGCGATTTTTGCAATTCGTTCCAGTCACAGGCAGCAGAGTACTGGAACGAAAGGCGGCCGAATGAGGTGTTGGCTTTAGGGATGATCAGTGAGATACACCTGCTGGAGCGCGTGCTACGGATGGGTGTTGCCATCGTGACCAGTGAACTGAGATAAGGCGGAGCTTTACCTAGCATGACCTTGTAGATGACCTGGAGCCAGTGGGTCTGGCGACGAATATGTAGCGAGTAATGTATGCTCTAGTCGGCTGGGCTACAGCCACCTGGGAGAGAGGAGAGGAGGAGCTTGAGTCTTATGAGGGGTTCATGGCTCTGTTTAAATGTATTTTCGATGGCAGAGAGGGAGGTGAGTGTCCTCAGCTCCAGCATGGGAATCAGACCTTTCAGACAGTAGCAGCTTCCAGTGGATGGAATGAGCAGGCAATCAGCACGTTATTTATAAGAGGTCTGCGCGTGGAGGACCAGACAAAACTGGCTTGCCGAGATGACAACCTCACCCTGGATGCACTCATTGCGATGGCCATCCATCTGGATAACCTCCTCCGGGAGCGTAGGCCTCGACATCACTTCTCTCCCTCCTTCTGCGAGTGTTCGGGATCAGAGCCTGAAGCCATGGAGGTAGGGGTCACATGCCTTCCAACGGCGGAATGTTGCAGACGTTGTGGCGAAATCTGCACGGAGCCTTCACCGTGCAGTGCCACTTTAAAACCTGTTAAGCCTACCCCCTACTTTTTCGAACATTCTGTTAAAAATCGCACAACATTTCAGCGTCCTGCTACTCATGCCAGGAATATAGTATATGTATATGATTAGTATGTGTGGATAGAAAACACTCTGACGTTTCTAAAACTGGTTAAATCACGGCTGTGACTATAACATAACGTGTGTTTCATCGTAAAGCGGAAGAAAAACTGATCACCAAAATCTGAAAAATATATCAATGCGCCACTTGCATGTATTGTCTATTGGAAAGCAAATTAGATGGGGCTGAGATTGCAAGTCCTACAGCTTCCACACGATGTCGCCAGTCTTGTCAATTGCCTGCGCTTTGTTTCTTGGTCAAACGAGCGAGAGAGAGCCCATTCCTTCCGGTCTCCGACAGGATGTTTTGGAGTAGAAATTTCTGAACATGATTTCAAAATGTGGAGCTATTGAATACACATCGCCCCGTGATCAATTTGATAGATTATTAACGTTTACTAATACCTAAAGTTGGATTACAAAAGTATTTCGAAGTGTTTTGTGAAAGTTTATCGTTGACTTTTTTAATTTAAAAAAATGACGTTGCGTTTTAAAACTCTTCATAGATCGATATTTAGGGTATATATGGACCGATTTAATCGAAAAAAAGACCCAATAGTGATGTTTATGGGACATCTAGGAGTGCCAACAAAGAAGATCGTCAAAGGTAATGAATGTTTTATATTTTATTTCTGCGTTTTGTATAGCGCCGGCTATGCTAATTATTTTGTTTACGTCCCCTTCAGGTATTTCGGGGTGTTGCATGCTATCAGATAATAGCTTCTCATCTTGTTGCCGAAAAACATTTAAAAAATCTGACTTGTTGGCTTGATTCACAACGAGTGTAGCTTTAATTCAGTACCCTGCATGTGTGTTTTAATGAACGTTTGAGTTTTAACGAATGCTATTAGCATTTAGCGTAGCGCATTTGCATTTCCAGATGGCTAGATGGGACGCCTGCGTGTCGGGTGCGCTTAAGATTAAGAGCGCATGAGCAGTAAGGAAGGAGGAAATAAAGAGAGCTCATTCAGCTCTTTGGGGAGGGGCTCTTGGGTGGGGCGACAGTTTGATTGTGTGTGCTGTGCTGCAGAAGTTTTGTTTGTTTTCAGCATTTGTAGTTTATAAAGTATTTAACTCAATCATCGGTGTGATCGCTTTAGATCGTGGTTGTTTTTGTTTGGGACCGCGCCCGTTATGGATCGCATGGATTAGTAGCAACATTGTTGCGAAGCTTTAACATACAAACCAACAAACCATCGGACAGTCAGACAGTACACCGGCAGGCCTGAAGACCACAGCTAAGATTTCTCTTTTTCTCTCTCTTTCTCTCCCCTCTCGTTCCAGTCCTTTACCCTGCAACAGACTCTCTATTTTTCAAATGCACTTCCCATTGAAGTTCATTAAAGCTGGACTATTATTGCCCTGCCATAAGTATTTTGATGGACATTTTAGTTAAAAGGGAGGTTGCTTGCAAGTTGTGTATTGTTATGTGAACTGTATTGAGGTGAGGTGTACTAATGACATGTGGCCGAGAAGACTGTGGACATTTTTAAGGCCTTTGTTGTGTCGATGAACACCCCCCACATTCATACCCTCTGCACTCATCCACTAGAAAATAATACAGATTATTGCAAATCCTCTGTTGATGACTGGGTTCGTTCTTGTATGAAGTTGCTGTTGAATTGAATTGCTCTGCTATTTATTAGTATTATTGTATGAGGTATTCTTGTTGGGGTTACCCCTGTGCTGTGATGTGGGTTTTATATGGTGTGTATTCTCTTTTCTCTCCACTGGCTATCTGGTAAACAGGCTACACTCTAGGCAGTCTCTTCTGCTGATGTGTGTGGGTCTGGTAGTGGTACTCTCTCTATCCTACTCTTTTCCTTTTGGCATGATTAATACCTGCCTGGCGCCCGAACAAAATTTTTCTTTACCCCTCTATAATAAATCCGCTACAACGGATGCAGCTGGGGCTCTGTCTGTACTATGGCCAAGGAGGGCACAAGCACCAGCTGTGTCCATTACTACAGAATCCGGGATCCACTAGAGCAGAGGAACGGTCACGTGACGTTACATCTCCTGTACCAGGAGTGAGTATTCCATCTACTGCTCTTCCTGTTAGACTCTTTTTAGTACCCATCACTCTGGCTGACTGTCCCTCATGCCCTGTCTACAGCTTTAGTGGATTCTAGTGCGGCGGGGAACTTTATGATTCAGACCATTGTCTCCTCTCTCAATAGTACTACCTACCCACTCCCCTCTCCTTTTCCGGTTCAAGGTCTCGACTGTCGGCCTCTAAGATCCGGAACCATCACACACCTCACCCAACCACTCACCCTCACCGTGGAGCCCAATCACCAGGAAAAGATCCCCTTCATCATTAGTGCACCAGTTCACAAGATCATCCTGGGCCTACCTTGACTTCAGCTCCATAACCCTATCATCTCATGGTCGAGGATGAGAATCATTGACTGGCCACTTGAATGCCGGAAGACCTGCTTTCCTGTCCATTGTGGTTCCACGTCAGTTTAAAGTCCTGTGGTTGCCCAACATCCCGGATGAATATCAGGATCTAAGGGAGGTATTCTCCAAGACCTGCACTACCTGTCTCCCTCCTCATCATCCCTGGGACTGTGCCATTGACCTGTCTTCTGGTGCTACACCTCAGTGTCAGAGGACTACATTCAAGTGGCTCTTCAACAGGGTTTCATCTGCAGGTCCACGTCCCCTGCCTTGGCTGGTTTCTTCTTTGTGGCCAAGAAGGAGGGAGGATTACGCCCTTGTATTGATTACTATGGACTCAATGACATCATCACGAAGTATCGGTACCATCAAGCAGCTCCCCGGAGCCCGGTCCAAACTGGACCTGCGTGCCTACAATTTAATTTGCATATGGGAGGGGGATGAGTGGAAGACTGCGTTCGGCACGATGTCTGGTCACTACGAGTACTTGGTTATTCCCTTTGGCTTAGCCAATGCTCCATCAGTGTTCCAGGTATTTGTCAACGAGGTGTTCAGGGACATGCTCGGATGTCAGGTGATTGTGTACATCGAAGACAACCTGATCTTCTCTACCTGGACCTGGACCTCTACCTGGACCTGAACCTGGAGGATCACATCACTCACATTTGAGCAGTCCTGGAACGCCTCTTTCCTAACCACCTGATCGTCAAGACGGAGAAGTGCCAATTCCACCAGAGGGCTGTCTCCTTCTTGGCCTACCAAATCAGCCCACGGGGAGGGAGGATGGAGGACAAGAAGATAGATACGGTAAGGTCATGGCCAGTCCCAAACATCATCAAATGGGTTACAATGGTTTTTGGGGTTTTCCAACTTTTACCGCCTCTTCATCAGGAACTTCAGTGCCGTCTCCACCCCTCTCACCTCCCTCCTCAAGGGTGGGCCTTGTAGGTTGGTTTTGTCTCCAGCAGCCGACGAGGCCTTTCAACTCCTCGAGGGGCATTTCACCTCTGCCCCCTTGCTAAAACACCCAGATTCTACACTACCTTTTGTGGTTGAGGTAGATGCATTGGAGGTGGGTGTAGGTGCAGTTTTGTCAAAAAGACAGGGGGACCCACTAAAATTGTATCCTTGTGCTTTCTTCAAGAAACTGTCCCCTGCAAATAGGAATAACGACATTGGCAATCGGGAGCACTTGGCGGTGAAGTTGGCATTAGAGGAGTGGAGACACTGGCTGGAGGGTGCCAAGGAACCATTCTTCATCCTCACCGACCATCTGAACCTTGAGTACATACGGACAGCGAGGAGACTGAAGCCGCATCAAGCCAGATGGGCCCTCTTCTTCACCAGGTTCGACTTCACACTGACCTATTGCCCAGGTTCTAAGAACATCAAGGCCCCGTATCTATGATTTGGGAGAGACTCCTGTCCAGAGGGCACTCATAATCCCATCCTCCCGAGTCGTGGGTCCAGTGGTTTGGGACGTAGAGGTGGACATCCGCCAGGGTCTACAGAGGGAGTCCACACCCTGTAATTCTACTCCCATGCGCATCTACATTCCCCCAAGGAATAGGGATCAGCTGCTGACCTGGGCACACACATCTACGTTCCCACAAGGAATAGGGATCGGCTGCTGACCTGGGGACACACATCTACGTTTCCACAGGGATAAGGGATCGGCTGCTGACCTGAGCACACACATCTACGTTCCCCCAAGGAATAGGGATCAGCTGCTGACCTGGGCACACACATCTACGTTCCCACAGGGAAAAGGGATCGGCTGCTGACCTGGGCACACACATCTACGTTCCCACAGGGAAAAGGGATCGGCTGCTGACCTGGGCACACACATCTACGTTCCCTCAGGGAAAAGGGATCGGCTGCTGACCTGGGCACACACATCTACGTTCCCACAGGGAAAAGGGATCGGCTGCTGAACTGGGCACACACATCTACGTTCCCATAGGGAAAAGGGATCGGCTGCTGACCTGGGCACACACATCTACGTTCCCACAGGGAAAAGGGATCGGCTGCTGACCTGGGCACACACATCTACGTTCCCACAGGGAAAAGGGATCGGCTGCTGACCTGGGCACACACATCTACGTTCCCACAGGGAAAAGGGATCGGCTGCTGACCTGGGCACACACATCTACGTTCCCACGGGGAAAAGGGATCGGCTGCTGACCTGGGCACACACATCTACGTTCCCACGGGGAAAAGGGATCGGCTGCTGAACTGGGCACACACATCTACGTTCCCACGGGGAAAAGGGATCGGCTGCTGACCTGAGCACACACATCTACGTTCCCACAAGGAATAGGGATCGGCTGCTGACCTGGGCACACACATCTACGTTCCCACAAGGAATAGGGATCGGCTGCTGACCTGGGCACACACATCTACGTTCCCACAAGGAATAGGGATCGGCTGCTGACCTGAGCACACACATCTACGTTCCCTCAGGGAAAAGGGATCGGCTGCTGACCTGAGCACACACATCTACGTTCCCACAGGGAAAAGGGATCGGCTGCTGACCTGAGCACACACATCTACGTTCCCACAGGGAAAAGGGATCGGCTGCTGACCTGGGCACACACATCTACGTTCCCACAGGGAAAAGGGATCGGCTGCTGACCTGGGCACACACATCTACGTTCCCACAGGGAAAAGGGATCGGCTGCTGACCTGGGCACACACATCTACGTTCCCACGGGGAAAAGGGATTGGCTGCTGACCTGGGCACACACATCTACGTTCCCACGGGGAAAAGGGATTGGCTGCTGACCTGGGCACACACATCTACGTTCCCACAGGGAAAAGGGATCGGCTGCTGAACTGGGCACACACATCTACGTTCCCACGGGGAAAAGGGATCGGCTGCTGACCTGAGACACACATCTACGTTCCCACAAGGAATAGGGATCGGCTGCTGACCTGGGCACACACATCTACGTTCCCACAAGGAATAGGGATCGGCTGCTGACCTGGGCACACACATCTACGTTCCCACAAGGAATAGGGATCGGCTGCTGACCTGAGCACACACATCTACGTTCCCTCAGGGAAAAGGGATCGGCTGCTGACCTGAGCACACACATCTACGTTCCCACAGGGAAAAGGGATCGGCTGCTGACCTGAGCACACACATCTACGTTCCCTCAGGGAAAAGGGATCGGCTTCTGACCTGAGCACACAGCTGTCCTCGCTGGACATCCAGGTATTTCTCGCACCATCCATTCCATCACTGAGAAATACTGGTGGCCCACCGTGGTGCAGGATGTTACGGGGTATGTCAACTCCTGTTCCATGTGTGCTCAAACCAAGCCCCCCCCCGCGGAATGCTCCAGCAGGGAAGCTCCTGCCGCTTGGTCCCATCTACCCATTGACTTTGTTACTGATCTTCCCCCTTCTGATCGTTTCACCACCATTCTACCTATTGAAACCAAGCACCACCCCTACGGTCTACCAGGGTAGTGCCAGCATCACGCTGTGTGGATGTTTTTCAACGGCATCGACTGGGAGACTAGTCAGGATGGAAGGAAAGATGAAGGGAGATGTACAGTGAGATCTATGATGAAAGCCTGCTCCAAAGTGCTCAGGACCTCAGACTAGGGTGAAGGTTCACCTTCCAACAGGACAACGACCCAACATGCGGACTCTCCTTCACTGCAGCCGACGTGAGGAAAACATTTAAACGTGTCAACCCTCGCAAGGCTGCAGGCCCAGACGGCATCCCCAGCCGCGCCCTCAGAGCATGCGCAGACCAGCTGGCTGGTGTGTTTACGGACATATTCAATCAATCCCTATCCCAGTCTATTGTTCCCACATGCTTCAAGAGGGCCACCATTGTTCCTGTTCCCAAGAAAGCTAAGGTAACTGAGCTAAACGACTACCGCCCCGTAGCACTCATTTCCGTCATCATGAAGTGCTTTGAGAGACTAGTCAAGGACCATATCACCTCCACCCTACCTGACACCCTAGACCCACTCCAATTTGCTTACCGCCCAAATAGGTCCACAGACCATGCAATCTCAACCACACTGCACACTGCCCTAACCCATCTGGACAAGAGGAATACCTATGTGAGAATGCTGTTCATCGACTACAGCTCGGCATTTAACACCATAGTGCCCTCCAAGCTCGTCATCAAGCTCGAGACCCTGGGTCTCGACCCCGCCCTGTGCAACTGGGTACTGGACTTCCTGACGGGCCGCCCCCAGGTGGTGAGGGTAGGCAACAACATCTCCACCCCGCTGATCCTCACTGGGGCCCCACAAGGGTGCGTTCTGAGCCCTCTCCTGTACTCCCTGTTCACCCACGACTGCGTGGCCACGCACGCCTCCAACTCAATCATCAAGTTTGCGGACGACACAACAGTGGTAGGCTTGATTACCAACAACGACGAGACGGCCTACAGGGAGGAGGTGAGGGCCCTCAGAGTGTGGTGTCAGGAAAATAACCTCACACTCAACGTCAACAAAACTAAGGAGATGATTGTGGACTTCAGGAAACAGCAGAGGGAACACCCCCCTATCCACATCGATGGAACAGTAGTGGAGAGGGTAGTAAGTTTTAAGTTCCTCGGCGTACACATCACAGACAAACTGAATTGGTCCGCCCACACAGACAGCATCGTGAAGAAGGCGCAGCAGCGCCTCTTCAACCTCAGGAGGCTGAAGAAATTCGGCTTGTCACCAAAAGCACTCACAAACTTCTACAGATGCACAATCGAGAGCATCCTGTCGGGCTGTATCACCGCCTGGTATGGCAACTGCTCCGCCCACAACCGTAAGGCTCTCCAGAGGGTAGTGAGGTCTGCACAACTACCTGCCCTCCAGGACACCTACACCACCCGATGTCACAGGAAGGCCATAAAGATCATCAAGGACAACAACCACCCGAGCCACTGCCTGTTCACCCCGCTATCATCCAGAAGGCGAGGTCAGTACAGGTGCATCAAAGCTGGGACCGAGAGACTGAATAACAGCTTCTATCTCAAGGCCATCAGACTGTTAAACAGCCACCATGTCACGCCCTGGTCAAAGTATTATTGTGTTTGTCTTTATTTATTTGGTCAGGCCGGGGTGTGACATGGGTTTATTGTGGTGTGTTTTGTCTTGAGGTGTTGTTAGTTATTGGGTGTGTGGCTGTCTGGAGTGGTTCTCAATCAGAGGCAGGTGCTTATCGTTGTCTCTGATTGGGAACCATATTTAGGCAGCCATATTCTTTGAGTGTTTCGTGGGTGATTGTCCTTAGTGTCTTGATGTCCTTGTTCTGTGTGTATGTGCACCAGTATTAGGCTGTTTCGGTTTTCGTTACGTTTATTGTTTTGTGGTGTTTAATATAGATTTGTGTTACGTTTGTTGAATAAACATGGATCGCAATCTACACGCTGCATTTTGGTCCGACTCTCCTTCACCACAAGAGAACCGTTACACACCACTAATATTGAGTGGCTGCTGCCAACACACTGACTCAACGCCACTTTAATAATGGGAATTGATGGGAAATAATGTAAAATATATCACTAGCCACTTTAAACAATGCTACCTAATATAATGTTAACATACCCTACATTATTCATCTCATATGTATATATATATACTGTACTCTATATCATCTACTACATCTTTATGTAATACATGTATCACTAGCCACTTTAACTATGCCACTTTGTTTACATACTCATCTCATATGTACAGTGCCAAATACAGGACCATTCTGGAAGAACCTGATGGAGTCTGCAAAAAAGACCTGAGACTGGGACGGAGATTTGTCTTCCAACAAGACAATGATCCAAAACATAAAGCAAAATCTACAATGGAATGGTTCAAAAATAAACATATCCAGGTGTTAGAATGGCCAAGTCACAGTCCAGACCTGAATCCAATCGAGAATCTGTGGAAAGAACTGAAAACTGCTGTTCACAAATGCTCTCCATCCAACCTCACTGAGCTCGAGCTGTTTTACAAGGAGGAATGGGAAAACATTTCAGTCTCTCGATGTGCAAAACTGATAGAGACATACCCCAAGCGACTTACAGCTGTAATCGCAGCAAAAGGTGGCGCTACAAAGTATTAACTTAAGGGGGCTGAATAATTTTGCACGCCCAATTTTTAAGTTTTTGATTTGTTAAAAAAGTTTGAAATATCCAATAAATGTCGTTCCACTTCATGATTGTGTCCCACTTGTTGTTGATTCTTCACAAAAAAATACAGTTTTATATCTTTATGTTTGAAGCCTGAAATGTGGCAAAAGGTCGCAAAGTTCAAGGGGGCCGGATACTTTCGCAAGGCACTGTATATACTCCACTCAATACCATCTACTGTATCTTGCCCATGCTGCTCTGTACCATCACTCATTCATATATCTTTATGTACATATTCTTTATCCCCTTACACTTGTGTCTATAAGGTAGTAGTTTTGGAATTGTTAGCTAGATTACTTGTTGGTTATTACTGCATTGTCAGAACTAGAAGCACAAGCATTTCGCTACACTCGCATTAACATCTGCTAACCATGTGTATGTGACAAATAAAATTTGATTTGATTAGATTTTTACTGTATTTGGTGTACATATGGTATGTATATGGTTTATATATGGTGTTTATATGGTGTGTCAATGGTGTATACTGTATTTGGTGTACATATGGTATATATATGGGGTGTTTATATCTGTCTATGGTGTAGACGGTAGATAGTGTCTACGTGGTGACTCACCAGAAAAAGATATCTCACTTCTGGTATTTTCCACAGGATATTAGTAAAGAGGGAGAAGAAATGACAAATGACACATGATGAACATGAAACCAGGAGTTTGAGTACAGCTAAGGTGACATTCTAACTACTATAACATTCTAACTACTATAACATTCTAACTACTATAACATTCTAACTACTATAACATTCTAACTACTATAACATTCTAACTACTATAACATTCTAACTATGGTAACGTTCTAATTATGATCCAACAATGTGACGTTCTAACTATGGTGACATTCCTATTCTGTTCCAACTCTGTTGACCTTCTAACTACAGTGAGGTTCTAACTACAGTGAGGTTCTAACTACAGTGAGGTTCTAACTACAGTGAAGTTCTAACTACAGTGAGGTTCTAACTACAGTGACGTACTAACTACAGTGACGTACTAACTATGGTGACATTATAACTATAGTGACATAACTATGGTGACATTATAACTATGGTGACATTATAACTATGTTCTTCTTACTATGGTGACATAATAACTATGGTGACATTATAACTATGGTGACATTATAACTATGGTGACATAATAACTATGGTGACATTATAACTATGGTGACATAATAACTATGGTGACATAAATATGGTGACATTATAACATAACTATGGTGACATTATAACTATGGTGACATTATAACTATGGTAACTATGGGGACATTATAACTATGGTGACATAATAACTATGGTGACATTATAACTATGGTGACATTATAACTATGGTGACATAATAACTATGGTGACATTATAACTATGGTGACATTATAACTATGGTGACATAATAACTATGGTGACATAACTATGGTGACATTATAACATAACTATGGTGACATTATAACTATGGTGACATTATAACTATGGTGACATTATAACTATGGTAACTATGGGGACATTATAACTATGGTGACATAATAACTATGGTGACATTATAACTATGGTGACATTATAACTATGGTGTGATATTATAACTATGGTGACATTATAAATATGGTGACATTATAACTATGGTGACATTATAACTATGGTGACATTATAACTATAGTGACATTATAACTATGGTGACATTATAACTATGGTGACATTATAACTATGGGGACATTATAACTATGGTGACATTATAACTATGGTGACATTATAACTATGGTGACATTATAACTATGGTGACATAATAACTATGGTGACATTATAACTATGGTGACATTATAACTATGGTGACATAATAACTATGGTGACATAACTATGGTGACATTATAACATAACTATGGTGACATTATAACTATGGTGACATTATAACTATGGTGACATTATAACTATGGTAACTATGGGGACATTATAACTATGGTGACATAATAACTATGGTGACATTATAACTATGGTGACATTATAACTATGGTGTGATATTATAACTATGGTGACATTATAACTATGGTGACATTATAACTATGGTGACATTATAACTATGGTGACATTATAACTATGGGGACATTATAACTATGGTGACATTATAACTATGGTGACATTATAACTATGGTGACATCATAACTATGGTGACATTATAACTATGGTGACATTATAACTATAGTGACATAATAACTATGGTGACATTATAACTATGGTGACATAATAACTATGGTGACATAAATATGGTGACATTATAACATAACTATGGTGACATTATAACTATGGTGACATTATAACTATGGTAACTATGGGGACATTATAACTATGGTGACATAATAACTATGGTGACATTATAACTATGGTGACATTATAACTATGGTGACATAATAACTATGGTGACATTATAACTATGGTGACATTATAACTATGGTGACATAATAACTATGGTGACATAACTATGGTGACATTATAACATAACTATGGTGACATTATAACTATGGTGACATTATAACTATGGTGACATTATAACTATGGTAACTATGGGGACATTATAACTATGGTGACATAATAACTATGGTGACATTATAACTATGGTGACATTATAACTATGGTGTGATATTATAACTATGGTGACATTATAACTATGGTGACATTATAACTATGGTGACATTATAACTATGGTGACATTATAACTATAGTGACATTATAACTATGGTGACATTATAACTATGGTGACATTATAACTATGGGGACATTATAACTATGGTGACATTATAACTATGGTGACATTATAACTATGGTGACATAATAACTATGGTGACATTATAACTATGGTGACATTATAACTATGGTGACATAATAACTATGGTGACATAACTATGGTGACATTATAACATAACTATGGTGACATTATAACTATGGTGACATTATAACTATGGTAACTATGGGGACATTATAACTATGGTGACATAATAACTATGGTGACATTATAACTATGGTGACATTATAACTATGGTGTGATATTATAACTATGGTGACATTATAACTATGGTGACATTATAACTATGGTGACATTATAACTATGGTGACATTATAACTATAGTGACATTATAACTATGGTGACATTATAACTATGGTGACATTATAACTATGGGGACATTATAACTATGGTGACATTATAACTATGGTGACATTATAACTATGGTGACATCATAACTATGGTGACATTATAACTATGGTGACATTATAACTATAGTGACATAATAACTATGGTGACATTATAACTATGGTGACATTATAACTATGGGGACATTATAACTATGGTGACATTATAACTATGGTGACATTATAACTATAGTGACATAACTATGGGGACATTATAACTATGGTGACATTATAACTATGGTGATATTATAACTATGGTGACATTATAACTATGGTGACATTATAACTATGGTGACATTATAACTATGGTGACATTATAACTATGGTGACATTATAACTATGGTGACATTATAACTATAGTGACATTATAACTATGGTGACATTATAACTATGTTCTTCTTACTATGGTGACATTATAACTATGGTGACATTATAACTATGGTGACATTAATTATAACTATGGTGACATTATAACTATGGTGACATTATAACTATGGTGACATTATAACTATGGTGACATTATAACTATGGTGACATTATAACTATGTTCTTCTTACTATGGTGACATTATAACTATGGTGACATTATAACTATGGTGACATTATAACTATAGTGACATTATAACTATGGTGACATTATAACTATGGTGACATTATAACTATGGTGACATTATAACTATGGTGACATTATAACTATGGTAACTATGGTGACATTATAACTATGGTGACATTATAACTATGGTGACATTATAACTATGGTGACATTATAACTATGGTGACATTATAACTATGGTGACTTTATAACTATAGTGACATTATAACTATAGTGACATTATAACTATGGTGACATTATAACTATGGTGACATTATAACTATGGTGACATTATAACTATGTTCTTCTTACTATGGGGACATTATAACTATGGTGACATTATAACTATGGTAACTATGGTGACATTATAACTATGGTGACATTATAACTATGGGGACATTATAACTATGGTGACATTATAACTATGGTGACATTATAACTATGTTCTTCTTACTATGGTGACATTATAACTATGGTGACATTATAACTATGGTGACATTATAACTATAGTGACATAACTATGGTGACATTATAACTATGGTGACATTATAACTATGGTGACATTATAACTATGGTGACATTATAACTATAGTGACATTATAACTATGGTGACATTATAACTATGGTGACATTATAACTATGGTGACATTATAACTATGGTGACATTATAACTATGGTGACATTATAACTATGGTGATATTATAACTATGGGGACATTATAACTATAGTGACATTATAACTATGGTGACATTATAACTATGGTGACATTATAACTATGGGGACATTATAACTATGGTGACATTATAACTATGGTGACATTAATTATAACTATGGTGACATTATAACTATGGTGACATTATAACTATGGTGACATTATAACTATGGTGACATTATAACTATGGTAACTATGGTGACATTATAACTATGGTGACATTATAACTATGGTGACATTATAACTATGGTGACATTATAACTATAGTGACATTATAACTATAGTGACATTATAACTATGGTGACATTATAACTATGGTGACATAACTATAGTGACATTATAACTATGGTGACATTATAACTATGGTGACATTATAACTATGGTAACTATGGTGACATTATAACTATGGTGACATTATAACTATGGTGACATTATAACTATGGGGACATTATAACTATGGTGACATTATAACTATGGTGACATTATAACTATGGTGACATTATAACTATGGTGACATTATAACTATGGTGACATTATAACTATGTTCTTCTTACTATGGTGACATTATAACTATGGTGACATTATAACTATGGTGACATTATAACTATAGTGACATTATAACTATGGTGACATTATAACTATGGTGACATTATAACTATGGTGACATTATAACTATGGTGACATTATAACTATGGTGACATTATAACTATGGTGACATTATAACTATGTTCTTCTTACTATGGTGACATTATAACTATGTTCTTCTTACTATGGTGACATTATAACTATAGTGACATTATAACTATGGTGACATTATAACTATGGTAACTATGGTGACATTATAACTATGGTGGTGTTCTAACTGTGAAGTTGGGTTGTGGTTAGATTTTGGGTTGAGGTTGGAGTTATGGTTAGATTTCGTGTTACCTTTGGAGCAGGGCTGATAGCCAGAGTGTTCTCTGCCAGCTTCTCCACTAAGGGGTTAACAGGTTCTGTTTCTGGGGGGTGGGTGGCCCTCCAGTAGGCCTCTAGGTAGTCTGCTATGTGCTCACAGGCATCACTCAGCTGGTTCTCATCCAAGATTACGTCATACATCTCCTGCAGGCCAGACAGGTTGTTAGTGTCATTCAGACTGAATCCATGTCACTGCTGCTTTACCAGTCCCCTTGGATACCAGTTACTTCAAATAACACTATCTGATAATCAAATCAAGCACATCTCTGATTAGGAGCATGATTTAGACAGGATGGAAAGAAAGAACGTTATCTCAGATAACAAGGACAGATTCAGCATGGAGAGGCATCGACCAGGGTTATACAGACCGATACAGGGGGATACAGACAGATCGGAGGAGAAGGGTGGTACAGACTGATACTGACTGCTAGTATGATACAGACGATACAGACTGATACAGACTGCTAGTATGATACAGGGTGGTACAGACTGATACAGACTGCTAGTATGATACAGGGTGGTACAGACTGGTACAGGGTGATACAGACTGATCATGACTGCTAGTATGATACAGGGTGGTACAGACAGATCGGAGGAGAAGGGTGGTACAGACTGATACTGACTGCTAGTATGATACAGACGATACAGACTGGTACAGGGTGATACAGACTGATACTGATACAGACGGATACAGACTGGTACAAGGTGGTACAGACTGATACTGACTGCTAGTATGATACAGACGATACAGACTGATACTGACTGCTAGTACGATACAGACTGATACAGACTGATCATGACTGCTAGTATGATACAGACGATACAGACTGATACAGGGTGATACAGACTGATACTGATACAGACGGATACAGACTGGTACAAGGTGGTACAGACTGATACTGACTGCTAGTATGATACAGACGATACAGACTGATACAGACTGCTAGTATGATACAGATGATACAGACTGATACTGACTGCTAGTATGATACAGACGATACAGACTGATACAGACTGCTAGTATGATACAGATGATACAGACTGATACTGACTGCTAGTATGATACAGACGATACAGACTGATACTGACTGCTAGTATGATACAGACGATACAGACTGATACAGACTGCTAGTATGATACAGGGTGATACAGACTGATACAGGGTGATACAGACTGATACTGATACAGACGGATATAGACTGGTACAAGGTGATACAGACTGATACTGACTGCTAGTATGATACAGGGTGGTACAGACTGGTACAGGGTGATACAGACTGATACTGATACAGACGGATATAGACTGGTACAAGGTGATACAGACTGATACTGACTGCTAGTATGATACAGACGATACAGACTGCTAGTATGATACAGGGTGGTACAGACTGATACTGACTGCTAGTATGATACAGACGATACAGACTGATACAGACTGCTATATGATACAGGGTGGTACAGACTGATACAGGGGGATACAGACAGATCGGAGGAGAAGGGTGATACAGACTGATACTGACTGCTAGTATGATACAGACGATACAGACTGATACTGACTGCTAGTATGATACAGGGTGATACAGACTGATACAGACTGCTAGTATGATACAGATGATACAGACTGATACAGGGTGATACAGACTGATACTGATACAGACGGATATAGACTGGTACAAGGTGATACAGACTGATACTGACTGCTAGTATGATACAGACGATACAGACTGATACAGACTGCTAGTATGATACAGGGTGATACAGACTGATACTGATACAGACGGATACAGACTGGTACAAGGTGATACAGACTGATACTGACTGCTAGTATGATACAGGGTGATACAGACTGATACTGACTGCTAGTATGATACAGACGATACAGACTGATACAGACTGCTAGTATGATACAGGGTGATACAGACTGGTACAGGGTGATACAGACTGATACTGATACAGACGGATATAGACTGGTACAAGGTGATACAGACTGATCATGACTGCTAGTATGATACAGGGTGATACAGACTGGTACAGGGTGATACAGACTGATACTGATACAGACGGATATAGACTGGTACAAGGTGATACAGACTGATACTGACTGCTAGTATGATACAGACGATACAGACTGCTAGTATGATACAGGGTGGTACAAACTGATACAGGGTGATGCAGACTGATACATACTTATACAGACTGATAGAGACTGATCGACTGACATAGACTTATGCAGACTGATACAGGGTGATAGAGACTGATACAGGGGGATAAAGGGTGATGCAGACTGATACAAACTTATACAGACTGATAGACCGATACAGGGTGATACAGACTGATAGAGGGTGATACAGTCTTATACAGACTGATAGACCGATACAGGGTGATACAGACTGATAGAGGGTGATACAGATTTATACAGGATGATACACACTGATACAGATTGATACAGGGTGCTACAGGCTGATGTGAACTGGGACATATTGATGTAGGGGGATACAGACTGATACAGTATAACTGATTCTAGAACTGAAAGATTCCAAAAAGCGGCCAACTCTTTCAGGTTACCAATGTTGGGCCGCGGGTTTCAAGGGCTACTGGCATTACACACCTGTAACTGTAACTCTGTTGCAATCACTTTTATAGATAACTTTGACACCTTCTGGAACAGAAGATGCTCGACAGGAATGATGGAGTCCATCCAAATCATCTTGGCTCCTGGACTCAGTTAATCCCTACAATTGTGTCGCCGAGTTGTCATAATGCTGCAGATAATGTACATTATCACAGGGGTGTTGGCAGACACAATGTAAGTAACTTAATTTATGTCCCTCTAACTGCCCTGAATGCCTATGTTTATCCTGCAGCTACTGTATGCAGTAATCATGGGCCTGTGAACCAGTTATACTCATTACACTGAGGCGGTGTGCCCTGGTAGGATGTCAGCTCGAACACAATAAACATGAGCATGTCTTCTTCTGCTAAGAAATTAAATACAAGCAAGCATCCTAGAAAAGTGCTAACAATAGCTCACATTAACTTATGTAGCCTAAGAAACAAGGTTCATCAAATCAATAACATGCTAGTAACAGATGACGTTCATATTCTGTCGACCTCAGAAACTCACCTAGATAATACCTCTCCGTGGCCGACATGAGCAAGACTTTCAAGTGTGTTAACCCTTGCAAGGATGCCGGCCCAGACAACATCCCTAGCCGCATCCTCAGAGCATGTGCCAAGGGTGCGTGCTCAACCCCTTCCTGCACTCCCTGCTCACCCATGACTGCATGGCCAAGCACGCATCCAACTCAATCATCAAGTTCGCAGATGACAACAGTAGTAAGCTTGAATACCAACAACGATGTGATAGCCTACAGGGAGGAGGTGAGTGCTCTGGGAGTGTGGTATCAGGAAAATAACAGTGGGGAGAACAAGTATTTGATACACTGCCGATTTTGCCGATTTTCCTACTTACAAAGCATGTAGAGGTCTGCAATTTTTATCATAGGTACACTTCAACTATGAGAGACGGAATCTAAAACAAAAATCCAGAAAATCACATTGTATGATTTTTAAGTAATTAATTTGCATTTTATTGCATAAGTATTTGATACATCAGAAAAGCAGAACTTAATATTTGGTACAGAAACCTTTGTTTGCAATTACAGAGATCATACGTTTCCTGTAGTTCTTGACCAGGTTTTTACACACTGCAGCAGGGATTTTGGCCCACTCCTCCATACAGCGCTCCAGGTCCTTCAGGTTTCGGGGCTGTCGCTGGGCAATATGGACTTTCAGCTCCCTCCAAAGATTTTCTATTGGGTTCAGGTCTGGAGACCTGCTAGGCCACTCCAGGACCTTGAGATGCTTCTTACGGAGCCACTCCTTAGTTCCCTGGCTGTGTGTTTCGGGTCGTTGTCATGCTGGAAGACCCAGCCACGACCCATCTTCAATGCTCTTACTGAGGGAAGGAGGTTGCTGGCCAAGATCTCACGATAGATGGCCCCATCCAGCCTCCCCCAATACGGTGCAGTCGTCCTGTCCCCTTTGCAGAAAAGCATCCCCAAAGAATGATGTTTTCACCTCCATGCTTCACGGTTGGGATGGTGTACTTGGGGTTCTACTCATCCTTCTTCTTCCTCCAAACACGGCGAGTGGAGTTTAGACCAAAAAGCTCTATTTGTGTCTCATCAGACCACATGACTTTCTCCCATTCCTCCTCTGGATCATCCAGATGGTCATTGGCAAACTTCAGATGGGCCTGGACATGCGCTGGCTTGAGCAGGGGGATCTTGCGTGCACTGCAGGATTTTAATCCATGACGGCGTAGGGTGTTACTAATGGTTTTCTTTGAGACTGTGGTCCCAGCTCTCTTCAGGTCATTGACCAGGTCCTGCCGTGTAGTTCTGGGCTGATCCCTCACGTTCCTCATGATCATTGATACCCCACGAGGTGAGATCTTGCATGGAGCCCCAGACTGAGGATGATTGACCATCATCTTGAACTTCTTCCATTTTCTAATAATTGCGTCAACAGTTGTTGCCTTCTCACCAAGCTGCTTGCCTATTGTCCTGTAGCCCATCCCAGCCTTGTGCAGGTCTACAATTCTATCCCTGATGGTCTTACACAACCCTCTGGTCTTGGCCATTGTGGAGAGGTTGGAGTCTGTTTCATTGAGTGTGTGGACAGGTATCTTTTACACAGGTAACGAGTTCAAACAGGTGCAGTTAATACAGGTAATGAGTGGAGTACAGGGGGGCTTCTTAAAGAAAAACTAACAGGTCTGTGAGAGCCGGAATTCTTACTGGTTGGTAGGTGATCAAATACTTATGTCATGCAATAAAATGCAAATGAATTACTTAAAAATCATACAATGTGATTTTCTGGATTTTTGTTTTAGATTCCGTCTCTCACTGTTGAAGTGTACCTATGATAAAATTACAGACCTCTACATGCTTTGTAAGTAGGAAAACCTGCAAAATCAGCAGTGTATCAAATACTTGTTCTCCCCACTGTATGTACATGTATGTAGAGTTGTCCTGAGAAGGTTGTCCTGGCACCACATGACCAGGTCTATGACCTCCTCCCTATAATCTGTCTCGTCGTTGTCGGTGATCAGGCCTTGTCATCAGCAAACTTAATGATGGTGTTGGAGTTTTTATTTTAATTTTATTTTATTTCACCTTTTTTTAACCAGGTAGGCTAGTTGAGAACAAGTTCTCATTTGCAACTGCGACCTGGCCAAGATAAAGCATAGCAGTGTGAGCAGACAACACAGAGTTACACATGGAGTAAACAATTAACAAGTCAATAACACAAAAGGAAGAAAAAAGGGGAGTCTATATACATTGTGTGCAAAAGGCATGAGGTAGGCCAATAATTACAATTTTGCAGATTAACACTGGAGTGATAAATGATCAGATGGTCATGTACAGGTAGAGATATTGGTGTGCAAAAGAGCAGAAAAGTAAATAAATAAAAACAGTATGGGGATGAGGTAGGTAAAAATGGGTGGGCTATTTGCCGATAGACTATGTACAGCTGCAGCGATCGGTTAGCTGCTCAGATAGCAGATGTTTGAAGTTGGTGAGGGAGATGAAAGTCTCCAACTTCAGCGATTTTTGCAATTCGTTGTGCCTGACCATGCAGTCATAAGTGAACAAGGAGTACAGGAGGGGACTGAGCACGCACCATTGAGGGGCTCCTGTGAGGAGGATCAGTGTGGCGGATGTGTTGTTACCTACCCTCCCCACCTGGGGGCGGCCCGTCAGGAAGTCCAGGATCCAGTAGCAGAGGGAGGTGTTTAGTCCCAGGGTCCTTAGCTTAGTGATGAGCTTTGAGGGCACTATTGGAGTCAATAGTACAGTATTGCTGTAGTCAATGAACAGTATTCTCACATAGGTGTTCCTTTTGTCCAGGTGGGAAAGGGCAGTGTGGAGTGCAATAGAGATTACATCATCTGTGGATCTGTAGTGGTATGCAAATTAAGGTGGGTCTAGGGTTTCTGGGATAATGGTGTTGATGTGAGGCATGACCAGCCTTTCAAAGCACTTCATGGCTACAGATGTGAGTGCTACGGGTCGGTAGTCATGGGGTGGTCATTTGAACGCGGACCCATAACGGACGCAGGCAATGAGGTAGTGAATGCTGAGATCCTGGTTGAAAACAGCAGAGGTATTTAGAGGGCAAGTTGGTCACAATGATAATTATGAGGGTGCCCATGTATATGGATTTGGGGTTGTACCTGGTAGGTTCCTTGATAATTTGCCTTCTATGCCTCGAAGCGATCATAGATGTCGTTTAGCTCGTCTGATAGGCTCGCGTCACTGGGCAGCTCTCGTCTGTCCTTCCCTTTGTAGTCTGTAATGGTTTGCAAGCCCTGCCACATCCGACATCCGACGATTCGACCTATATTGATGCTTTGCGTGTTAAATGGTTAGTCGGCGGGCATAACAGGATTTCTTATAGGCTTCCGGTTTAGAAACCCTCTCCTTGAAAGCGGCAGCTCTAGCCTTTAGCTCAGTGCGGATGTTGCCTGTAATCCATGGCTTCTGGTTGGTGTATGTATGTACGGTCACTGTGGGGACAACGTCATCAATGCACTTATTGATGAAGCCAATGACTGATGTGGTGTACTCCTCAATGCCATCAGAGGATTACAGGAACATGTTCCAGTCTGTGCTAGCAAAACAGTCCTGTAGGTTAGCATCTGCTTCATCTGACCACTTTTTTTATTGATCTAGTCACTGGTGCTTCCTGCTTTAATTTTTGCTTGTAAGCAGGAATCAGGAGGTTAGAATTATGGTCATATTTGCAAAATGGAGGGCGAGCTTTATATGCATCTCTGTGTGTGGAGTAAACGTGGTCCAGAGTTTTTTCCCCTCTGGTTGCACATTTAACATGTTGATATGAATGAGGTAAAAAGGATATAAGTTAGTCCCCAGCTACTTGGAGCGCTGCCTCTGGGTGAGCGTTTTCTTGTTTGCTTATGGAGGAATTCAGCTCATTCAATGCTGTCAGTGCCAGCCTCTGACTGTGGTGGTATGTAAAACAGCTACAAACAATACATGATGAAAACTCTCTAGGTAGGTAGTGTGGTCAACAACTTATCATGAGATGCTCTACCTCAGGCGAGCAATAGCTTGGAGACTTCCTTAGATATCGTGCACCATCTGTTATTTACAAAAATACATAGTCTGCTGCCCCTTGTCTTACCAGACACCGCTGTTCTATTCTGCCTGTATGGCGTATAACCAGCCAGCTGTATGTTGATAGTGTCGTCGTTCAGCCACGACTCCGTGAAGCATAAGATATTACAGTTTTGAATGTCCCGATGGTAGTTTAATCTTACGTATAGGTCATCGATTTTATTCCCCAAAGATTGCACGTTTGCTAGCAGAATTGAGGGAAGTGGGGTTTATTCGATCGTCTACGAATTCTCAAAGGCAGACCGCCCTCTGGCCACTTTTCCTCCACCTTCTCTTCACGCAAATCATGGGGATCTGGGCCTGTTTCGGAGAAAGCAGTATATCGTTAACGTCGGTATCGTTCACGTCGGGCTCGTCAGACTCGTTAATAACCTTTTTGGGATAGGGGGCAGCATTTTCACATTTGGATGAATAGCGTGCCCAGAGTGAACTGCCTCCTACTCTGTCCCAGATGCTAATATATGCATATTATTATTAGTATTAGATAGAAAACACTCTGAAGTTTCTAAAATTGTTTGAATGATGAGTGGTGAGTATAACATACCTCATATGGCAGGTGAAAACCTGAGAAAAATCCAACCAGGAAGTGAGACATCTGAGGTTTGTAGTTTTTCAAAGCTTGGCCCACTGAATACACATTGAGATATGGATGAAGTTGCACTTCCTAGGGCTTCCACTAGATGTCAACCGTCTTTTGAAACTTGAATGAGGCTTCTACTATAAAGGAGGGGATCATGAGACCTCTTTGAGTCAGTGGTCTGGCAGAGAGCCTTGGTCTCATGACGCTCCCGACAGAGTTACCCCGCGTTCCAGTGCTTTTTCTGAAGACAAAGGAATTCTCCGGCTGGAACATTATTGATGTTTTATGTTAAAAACATCCTAATGATTGATTCCATACATCGTTTGACATGTTTCTAAAGGACTGTAATGGAACTTTTTGAGTTTTTGTCTGGATGAAGTGCCTTCGCCTCATGAAGATTACTGGGCTGAACACACTAACAACAAGTGGCTATTTAGACATAAATGATGGAACTTTATGGAACAAATCAGTCATTAATTGTCGAACTGGGATTCCTGGGAGGGCCTTCTGATGAAGATCATCAAAGGTAAGTGACTATTTATGGTGTTGTTTCTAACTTTGTTGATTCCAAAATGGAGGATATTCCTCTGGCTGTTTTGGGCTCTGAGCGCCGTTCTCAGATTATGCTTTTTCCGTAAAAAAAATTGAAATCTGACACAGCGCTTGCATTAAGGAGAAGTCTATCTTTAATTCTGTGAATAACACTAGTATCTTTTATCAATGTTTAATATGAGTATTTCTGCAAAATCACCAGATGTTTTGGAATCAAAACATTACTGCACGTAAGGCGCCAATGTAAACTGAGATTTTTGGATATAAATATGCACATTATCGAACAAAACATACATGTATTGTGTAACATGATGTCCTATGAATGTCATCTGATGAAAATCATCAATAGTTTGTGATTCATTTTATCTATATTTCTGGTTTTTGTGACTCCTATCTTTGGCCGGAAAAATGGCTTTGTTTTGTCGACTTGGCGGCGATCTAACATAATCATATGTTGTGCTTTAGCTGTAAAGCATTTCTGAAATCAGACACAAGATGTTTATCTTTATTTGCTATATTGGACTTGTTAATGTGTGAAAGTTACATATAAAACAAAATGAATTTCAGGCGCTGCCTTTTCAGTGGAATGTTGCGCTAGAAAGGTTAAAGGAAAAAAAGGATCCTGCCACTCCATAGTGAGTAATCGCAGTCCTGATGTCGAGAAGTTATTTTCGGTAATAAGAGACAGTAGTGGCAACATTATGTACAAAATAAGTTTAAAAAAAGTTACAAACAATACAAACTAAAAAACAATAGGTTGGGGACATATAAAACATCTGCCTTCTCCTCCAGCAGTGTTTGGCCTGACTGAAACATGGCTTAAACCTGATGAATTTACTGTTTTAAATGAGGCCTCACCTCCTGGCTACACTAGTGACCATATCCCCCGTGCATCCCGCAAAGGCGGAGGTGTTGCTAACATTTACGATAGAAAATTTCAATTTACAAAAAAAATGACGTTTTCGTCTTTTGAGCTTCTAGTCATGAAATCTATGCAGTCTACTCAATCACTTTTTATAGCTACTGTTTACAGGCCTCCTGGGCCGTATACAGCGTTCCTCATTGAGTTCCCTGAATTCCTATCGGACCTTGTAGTCATAGCAGATAATATTCTAATCACTGTCACAGTCATACTCTGGACCTAGCTTTGTCCAATGGAATAAATGTTGTGCATCTTAATGTTTTTCCTCATAATCCTGGACTATCGGACCACCATTTTAAAGTCATGCTATAAATTCACAGACAACACAAAGATTCCTTGATGCCCTTCCAGAATCCCTCTGCCTAACCAAGGACGTCAGAGGACAAAAATCAGTTAACCACCTAACTGAGGAACTCAATTTATCGTTGCGCAATACCCTTGATGCAGTTGCATCCCTAAAAACTAAAAACATTTCTCATAAGAAACTAGCTCCCTGTATACAGAAAATACCCGAGCTCTGAAGCAAGCTTCCAGAAAATTGGAACGGAAATGGCGCCACACCAAACTGGAAGTCTTCCGACTAGCTGCTCAATCATCCTATTTTTCCAACTTAATAAGAACAATCCAAAATGTATTTTTGATACTGTCGCAAAACTAACTAAAAAGCAGCATTCCCCAAGTGAGGATGGCTTTCACTTCAGCAGTAATAAATTCATGAACTTCTTTGAGGAAAAGATCATGATTATTATAAAGCAAATTACGGACTCCTCTTTAAATCCCCACAAGGTCTTTTGCTGTTGTTCTGGGACTGATTGGCACTTTTTGCACCAAAGTACATTCATCTCTAGGAGACAGAATGCGTCTCCTTCCTGAGCGGTATGACGGCTGTGTGGTCCCATGGTGGTTATACTTGCGTACTATTGTTTGTACAGATGAACGTGGTACCTTCAAGCATTTGGAAATTGCTCCCAAGGATGAACCAGACTTGTGGAGGGCCACAATTTTTTTTATGATGTCTTGGCTGATTATTTTTGATTTTCCCATGACGTCAAGCAAAGAGGCACTAAGTTTGAAGGTAGGCCTTGAAATACATCTACAGATACACCTCCAATTGACTCAAATTATGTAAATTACCTATCAGAATTACCTATCAAATTATTTGTGTCATGCACAAAGTAGATGTCCTAACCGACTTGCCAAATCTATAGTTTGTTAATTAACAAGAAATGTGTGGAGTGGTTGAAAAATGAGTTTTAATGACTCCAATATAAGTGTACTGTATGTAAACTTCCGACTTCAACTGTATATTGGGGACTACTTCAGCAGGAGGTAGCTATCACTCTCAGCCACATTGTAATCTTAGAGTCTCTGAACATTTGGTTATTTACATACAATTTATCGCCCACTAGACAAACATTCTGCTTCTCTGCTAGGAGACTTTTGAAAGTGGTGTACAGGGCTGTTCATTTATAGAGAACGGTGTGTTCTTCAGTTCCCTACCCTGTTGTAACAATGCAATCTTCATTTTGTAGTGAGTTAGCACTGCTCCGATCGGACAGGGCCTTCCCTCCACTCTGCCACAGAAACGGTGAGCCCTTTGAAAAACTGTTCATCCATCATCTTGAGGTTAAATTTCATGAACAGCTTTTTCCTTCGTTGACTGATAGTTTTCCTTTATTCTCATTCTAAAAATATTATTCTTCATACTTCTGCACTTTAGATCAAGTAATTCAGATTTCATTATGACAAATCAGCGACACATTGGTAGGGATTAACTAAACTGGGCTTGGATCATTGATAAATCATTGTCTCAACACAGCCTTGAAATGCATGGACAGAGTCCTGGAGCTAATATTATTCGGATGGATTCCATCAATTCCTGTTGATCATCTTCTGTTTCCAAAAGGTGTCAACGTTATCTATAAAAGTAATTCCAACAAAGTTACAGTAATCTTATAGCCAGGTGTGTAATGCCAGCAGCCGGCTGCATCTTTCAAACCCATGGCCCAATGATGGTGCCGGACCTGAAATAATTGCCCACTTTTAGGAACCTTTCAGGTGTAGAATCAGTTCTTTAATATCCAATTTCAGAAGTTACGAGCTAGCCCTCCTAATGTCTTTTGAACCCACGTGGACTACAACAGCATCACAGAATGGTTGGAAGCAGCCTTGTAATGTCCTGTACTCAAGCTCCAGGATAGCACTGAGTTTTTGCCACTGAGAATCAGGATGTTTCTTAACATAAAACTGCCGATGACGACCGCCGGTGCAACAGCAACTGCTGAGGAGGTTTGGCTGTTCTTTCGCAATCCCCTCAAGGAAAAAAAGGGTGGTGGTGCCCGATGGACCAGAACCAGCCGCAGTATCCATTGTGGATGATGAACAGGCCGGAGTCTCTGACAGCCTCATGGTCTGATGAGCGTATGAGCCCTGTAGATCAGAACCCACCAGAGAGGAAGACAGAACAGAGGAACTTCCGGATACAATCTTGAATTAAAAGCCTCCAGAGCCTCTGGATACAGTGCAGCAAAGTTGTTTCCAGTTTCTGTCCAGTCCAGGCTTAACATCGCCACGAAGGCCGCTTTTGCCAGAGGACACTGTTTTTGATTTCCATGGCAAGTGACATAGCTCCATGGCTGGTTTATAGGATCAAGAACAGGAACTTCCACCAAGTCATCCAGGAGCATTTACATTTTATTTGTATTTGTTTTACTTAGCAGACACTCTTATCCAGAGAAACTTACAATAGCAAGTTAATACATTTTCATACTTTTTTTTATCATACTGGTCCCCTGTGGGAATCAAACCCACAACTCTGATAATGCAAGCACCATGCTCTACCAAATGAGCCACACAGGATTGCACCAGCATCCCACCAACTCCCTTCTACAGAGAAGGGGAAGACCCCTTCTGGCAGGGATCCCTGCAGAGTACCGGCCAGTCGGCTGTGGAAAGCCAACATTGTGTAGGATTACCCAGTAGCTTGTGTAGGATTACCCAGTAGCTTGTGTAGGATTACCCAGTAGCTTGTGTAGGATTCCCCAGTAGCTTGTGTAGGATTCCCCAGTAGCTTGTGTAGGATTCCCCAGTAGCTTGTGTAGGATTCCCCAGTAGCTTGTGTAGGATTCCCCAGTAGCTTGTGTAGGATTCCCAGTAGCTTGTAGGATTCCACAGTAGGATTCCCCAGTAGCTTGTGTAGGATTCCCCAGTAGCTTGTGTAGGATTCCACAGTAGCTTGTGTAGGATTCCACAGTAGCTTGTGTAGGATTCCACAGTAGCTTGTGTAGGATTCCACAGTAGCTTGTGTAGGATTCCACAGTAGCTTGTGTAGGATTCCCCAGTAGCTTGTGTAGGATTCCCCAGTAGCTTGTGTAGGATTCCCCAGTAGGTTGTGTAGGATTCCCCAGTAGGTTGTGTAGGATTCCCCAGTAGGTTGTGTAGGATTCCCCAGTAGGTTGTGTAGGATTCCCCAGTAGCTTGTGTAGGATTCCCCAGTAGGTTGTGTTGGATTCCCCAGTAGCTTGTGTAGGATTCCCCAGTAGCTTGTGTAGGATTCCCCAGTAGCTTGTGTAGGATTCCCCAGTAGCTTGTGTAGGATTCCCCAGTAGCTTGTGTAGGATTCCCCAGTAGCTTGTGTAGGATTCCCCAGTAGCTTGTGTAGGATTCCCCAGTAGTTGTGTAGGATTCCCCAGTAGGTTGTGTAGGATTCCCCAGTAGGTTGTGTTGGAGCTTGTGTAGGATTCCCCAGTAGCTTGTGTAGGATTCCCCAGTAGCTTGTGTAGGATTCCCCAGTAGCTTGTGTAGGATTCCCCAGTAGCTTGTGTAGGATTCCCCAGTAGCTTGTGTTGGATCCCCCAGTAGCTTGTGTAGGATTCCCCAGTAGCTTGTGTAGGATTCCCCAGTAGGTTGTGTAGGATTACCCAGTAGCTTGTGTATTGTGTTGGATTCCCCAGTAGGTTGCGTAGGTTTGCTACCGTTTTGCTAAGAGTAGCCACTTTTCCCCTGTCTGGGCGGTCCCACATTGTCCCGGAATAAAGCAACGATGTGTATGGCATTGTGTGGGCGAGCGGTTTGCTGATGTCAACTTTGTGAACAGAGTGTCCCATGGTGGCGGTGGGGTTATGGTATGGGCAGGTGTAAGCTATGGACAATGAACACAATTTCATTTTTATCGATGCCAATTTGAATGTACAAAGATGCCGTGATGAGATCCTGAGGCCCATTCTCATGCCATTCATCATCAGCCGCCATCACCTCTTCAGCATGATAATGCTCGGTGCCATGTCGCAAGGATCTGGACACAATTCCTGGAAGCTGAAAATGTCCCAGTTCTTCCATGGCCTGCATACAGCCTGATAAACTCTATGAAAACCAGATGTGTTGTGCTGCATGAGGCAAATAGTGGTCACACCAGAAACTGACTGGTTTTCTGATCCACGCACCTACCTTTTTTTTTAGGTACAGTATCTGTGACCAACAAATGCCTATTTGCATTCCCAGTCATGTGAAATCCATAGATTAGGGCCTAATGAATTTATTGCAATTTACAGATTTCATTATATGAACTGTAACTCAGTAAAATGTTAGAAATTGTTGCATGTTGCATTTATATTTTTGTTCAGTATATATAAAGAGTAAAAAGGAATTGGAATTGGTCCTAATACTGACCACATTGTGTAATATCCAGGACATTACACTTGACACCTTTCGAAATCACACAATGTATCCTATCTGACAGATCATTCTCAAACCACTTGCAAGAAGCCTGATCCAGGTCTATTTCAATCAACCTTTGAATGACAAAGTAACGGTCAAGAGTGTGTTAAAAACCAGACTGCATTGCTTGCTGTTTGGGGTTTTAGGCTGGGTTTCTGTATAAGCACTTTGTGACATCTGCTGATGTAAAAAGGAATTTATAAATACATTTGATTTGATTACATTTTGACGACTGGTGCACATAAAAAAATGGAATGAGAATTTAAAAAAGTTCTTAGCTGAGATTTGTCCAGAGTTCTTAGCTGAGTTTGCCATGATACATACAGGATTAAAAAGCAAAATAGCAGATATCATCTGTTATCCAGGTAAAATCAACATACACTCAGGCTGGTTATCAGACTGTCATGGTCATATAGAAAATTCACAAAAAGGACACTGGGCTGGTGAGGGTAAGGTTTGGGTTAGGGTTAAGGTGACTCTCACTGTGGGGCATTGGGCCAGTCGGGTTGGGTTAGGTATGGGATAGGGTTATTGTTATTACGGTTAGGTTAGGGTTAAGGTTAAGGTTACTCTCAACATGGGACACTGGGACAGTTAGGGGAGGGTAAGCTTTGGGTTATGGTTGTTATGATTAGGTTACTCTCACCGTTGGGCACTGGGCCAGTTAGTGTTATTATGGTAGGGTTATGGTTGTTATGATTAGGTTACTCTCACCGTTGGGCACTGGGCCAGTTAAGGGAGGGTTAGGGTTAGGGTTATTATGGAGGGTTATGGTTGTTATGATTAGGTTACTCTCACCGTTGGGCACTGGGCCAGTTAGGGGAGGGTTAGGGTTAGGGTTATTATGGTAGGGTTATGGTTGTTATGATTAGGTTACTCTCACCGTTGGGCACTGGACCAGTTAGGGTTATTATGGTAGGGTTATGGTTGTTATGATTAGGTTACTCTCACCGTTGGGCACTGGGCCAGTTAGGGGAGGGTTAGGGTTAGGGTTATTATGGTAGGATTATGGTTGTTATGATTAGGTTACTCTTACCGTTGGGCACTGGACCAGTTAGTGTTATTATGGTAGGGTTATGGTTGATATGATTAGGTTACTCTCACCGTTGGGCACTGGGCAAGTTAGGGGAGGGTAAGCTTTGGGTTAGGGTTATTATGGAGGGTTATGGTTGTTATGATTAGGTTACTCTCACCGTTGGGCACTGGACCAGTTAGGGTTAGGGTTATTATGGTAGGGTTATGGTTGATATGATTAGGTTACTCTCACCGTTGGGTACTGGGCAAGTTAGGGGAGGGTAAGCTTTGGGTTAGGGTTATTATGGAGGGTTATGGTTGTTATGATTAGGTTACTCTTACCGTTGGGCACTGGACCAGTTAGGGTAAGGTTTGGGTTAGGGTTATTATGGTAGGGTTATGGTTACTCTCACCGTTGGGCACTGGGCCAGCTTGTCTGCAGCCACCATCTGGACGTTGAGATGCTTGGTCTGAGACTTACCCCTGGTCTTGATCAGCCTTGATAACACCTGGACGACAGAAGACAAGAGGTACAGAGGAAGAGCAGAAGAGACGTGAAAAGAACATATACAACCTAACTTTAATGTTTATAAACTCAATTAACCCAGCGGTATAGAACCTTTACTAACCCAGCCGTACAGAACCTTTACTAACCCAGCCGTATAGAACCTTTACTAACCCAGCCGTACAGAACCTTTACTAACCCAGCGGTATAGAACCTTTACTAACCCAGCCGTATAGAACCTTTACTAACCCAGCAGTAATAGAACCTTTACTAACCCAGCCGTATAGAACCTTTACTAACCCAGCCGTATAGAACCTTTACTAACCCAGCCGTATAGAACCTTTACTAACCCAGCCGTATAGAACCTTTACTAACCCAGCCGTATAGAACCTTTACTAACCCAGCCGTATAGAACCTTTACTAACCCAGCGGTAATAGAACCTTTACTAACCCAGCCGTATAGAACCTTTACTAACCCAGCCGTATAGAACCTTTACTAACCCAGCGGTAATAGAACCTTTACTAACCCAGCCGTATAGAAGCTTTACTAACCCAGCGGTAATAGAACCTTTACTAACCCAGCCGTACAGAACCTTTACTAACCCAGCCGTACAGAACCTTTACTAACCCAGCCGTATAGAACCTTTACTAACCCAGCGGTATAGAACGTTTACTAACCCAGCCGTACAGAACCTTTACTAACCCAGCTGTCAAGAACCTTTACTAACCCAGCTGTCAGGAACCTTTACTAACCCAGCCGTACAGAACCTTTACTAACCCAGCCGTACAGAACCTTTACTAACCCAGCTGTCAGAAAGCCTCCTTCACTAACACCGCCAAACTTACCCTAGTAAAACTGACTATCCTACCGATCCTCGACTTCGGGCAATATCATCTACAAAATAGCTTCCAATACTCTACTCAGCAAACTGGATGCATTTTATCACAGTGCCATCCGTTTTGTTACTAAAGCACCTTATACCACCCACCACTGCGACCTGTATGCTCTAGTCGGCTGGCCCTCGCTACATATTCGTCGCCAGACCCACTGCCTCCAGGTCATCTACAAGTCCATGCTAGGTAAAGCTCCGCCTTATCTCAGTTCACTGGTCACGATGGCAACACCCATCCGTAGCACACGCTCCAGCAGGTGTATCTCACTGATCATCCCTAAAGCCAACACCTCATTTGGCCGCCTTTCCTTCCAGTTCTCTGCTGCCTGTGACTGGAACTAATTGCAAAAATCGCTGAAGTTGGAGACTTTTATCTCCCTCACCGACTTCAAACATCTGCTATCTGAGCAGCTAACCGATCGCTGCAGCTGTTCATAGTCCATCGGTAAATAGCCCACCCAATTTACCTACCTCATCCTCATACTGTTTTTATTTATTTACTTTTCTGCACACCAGTATCTCTGACTGCACATGACCATCTGATCATTTATCACTCCTTTGTTAATATGCAAAATTGTAATTATTCACCTACCTCCTCATGCTTTTTGCACACAATGTATATAGACTCTTTTTTTATTTTTTTATACTGTGTTATTGACTTGTTTATTGTTTACTCCATGTGTAACTGTGTTGTTGTCTGTTCACACTGCTATGCTTTATCTTGGCCAGGTCACAGTTGTAAATGAGAACTTGTTCTCAACTAGCCTACCTGGTTAAATAAAGGTGAAATAAAAAATAAAAATAAAAACTAACCCAGCTGAATAGAACCTTTACTAACCCAGCTGTATAGAACCTTTACTAACCCAGCTGTATAGTACCTTTACTAACCCAGCTGTATAGTACCTTTACTAACCCAGCTGTATAGTACCTTTACTAACCCAGCTGAATAGAACCTTTACTAACCCAGCTGTATAGAACCTTTACTAACCCAGCTGTATAGTACATTTACTAACCCAGCTGAATAGAACCTTTACTAACCCAGCTGAACAGAACCTTTACTAACCCACCTGTCAGGAACCTTTACTAACCCAGCTGAATAGTACCTTTACTAACCCAGCTGAATAGAACCTTTACTAACCCAGCTGAATGGTACCTTTACTAATCCAGCTGAATAGTACCTTTACTAACCCAGCTGAATAGAACCTTTACTAACCCAGCTGAACAGAACCTTTACTAACCCAGCTGTCAGGAACCTTTACTAACCCAGCTGAATAGTACCTTTACTAACCCAGCTGAATAGAACCTTTACTAACCCAGCTGAATAGAACCTTTACTAACCCAGCTGTATAATACATTTACTAACCCAGCTGTATAGTACATTTACTAACCCAGCTGTATAGTACCTTTACTAACTCAGCTGAATAGAAACTTTACTAACCCAGCTGTATAGTACACTTACTAACCCAGCTGTATAGTACCTTTACTAACCCAGCTGAATAGAACCTTTACTAACCCAGCTGTATAATACATTTACTAACCCAGCTGTATAGAACCTTTACTAACCCAGCTGAATAGAACCTTTACTAACCCAGCTGAATAGAACCTTTACTAACCCAGCTGTATAATACATTTACTAACCCAGCTGTATAGTACCTTTACTAACCCAGCTGAATAGTACATTTACTAACCCAGCTGTATAGTACCTTTACTAACCCAGCTGAATAGAACCTTTACTAACCCAGCTGAATAGAACCTTTACTAACCCAGCTGTATAGTACCTTTACTAACCCAGCTGAATAGAACCTTTACTAACCCAGCTGTATAGTAACTTTACTAACCCAGCTGTATAGTACCTTTACTAACCCAGCTGTATAGTACCTTTACTAACCCAGCTGTATAGTACCTTTACTAACCCAGCTGTATAGTACATTTACTAACCCAGCTGTATAGTACCTTTACTAACCCAGCTGAATAGAACCTTTACTAACCCAGCTGTATAATACATTTACTAACCCAGCTGTATAGTACACTTACTAACCCAGCTGAATAGTACACTTACTAACCCAGCTGCGAGGAACCTTTACTAATGCAGCTTTATAGAACCTTCTACTAACCCAGCTGTATAGTACATTTACTAACCCAGCTGCGAGGAACATTTACTAACTTAGCTATAAAGAACCTTTACTAACCCAGCTGTATAAAACCTTCACTAACCCAGCTTTGAGGAACCGTACCTTGGTGTAGACCAGGATGGAAGCCAGATATGTTTTAGACAGCTGGATGGGGTGGTTCACTGTGTCTGCATCCAGCTAACCCAGCTGTATAGAACCTTTACTAACCCAGCTGTGTGGAACCTTTACTAAACCAGCTTTGAGGAACCTTACCTTGGGGGAGGAGACCTTGATGTAGACCAGGATGGGGGCCAGAGATGTTTTAGACAGCTGGATGGGGTGGTTCACTGTGTCTGCATCCAGAACCACCAGTTGTAGGCTCCGGGCTAGCTCAAAGATCCGCTCCACCTCCCCCTGGATTTGGGCTGCAGAGACATGGAGCATGGTGGTCACTAAAACCTCCATCAATTAACCCTCCAATCAAACCCTAACCTTTCTAAACAAGCCCTGACGTATCGAAATGTTACAGGATAAATGATCACATCTACTGTGTCCTTTTATACAGCACAGTCTAGAGCAGAGGTTTTCAAAGTGTGAGGCACGCCTCCCCAGGGGTGTGCCATAGAGTTACAAGGAATGTGTGAAAGGAAAGACAAGTCAAACTGTATTCGGTTCTCCAATAATGAATTAATATAAAGCCTGTTTCTAGTTACAATCACAGGGGAAATGCATATTTAACGTTTATACTTAAGAACAAATTCTTATTTACAATGGCGCACCTACCCCGGCCAAACCCGGACGACGCTTCAATTGTGCACTGCCCTACGGGACTGCTAAACACGGCCGGATGTGATATAGCCTGGAATCAAACCAGGGACTGTAGTGATGCCTCTTGCACTGAGATGCAGTGCCTTAGACTTCTGCGCCACTCGGGAGCCCAAAGCAGTTTCTATGGCTGCATTTAAAAAGGGGCTTTCCAGAGCTAACATGTTTATTTCTTAACTCCTAAAATTGCAAGAGTTGCATCATTTAATAAATGCAACTACAAACTGAGTTTCTAGCATGGTTATGGCAATAATGCAACAGAGCTCTTAAAGTTGCACTGGCTTCTTAAAAGGGCACTGGCTTCTTAAAGGGGCACTGGCTTCTAAAAAGGGCACTGGCTTCTTAAAAGGGCACTGGCTTCTTAAAGTGCACTGGCTTCTTAAAAGGGCACTGGCTTCTAAAAAGGGCACTGGCTTCTTAAAGTGCACTGGCTTCTTAAAAGGGCGCTGGCTTCTTAAAAGTGCACTTTCTTCAAAAAGGGCTCTGGCTTCTTAAAGTGGCACTGGCTTCTTAAAGTGGCTCTGGCTTCTGAAAAGGGCACTGGCTTCTTTAAAGGGCACTGGCTTCTTTAAAGGGCACTGGCTTCTTTAAAGGGCGCTGGCTTCTTTAAAGGGCACTGGCTTCTGAAAAGGGTGCTGGCTTCTAAAAAGGGCACTGGCTTCTTAAAGTGGCACTGGCTTCTTAAAGTGGCTCTGGCTTCTGAAAAGGGCACTGGCTTCTTTAAAGGGCACTGGCTTCTTTAAAGGGCACTGGCTTCTTTAAAGGGCGCTGGCTTCTTTAAAGGGCACTGGCTTCTGAAAAGGGTGCTGGCTTCTAAAAAGGGCACTGGCTTCTTAAAGTGGCTCTGGCTTCTTAAAGTGGCTCTGGCTTCTTAAAGTGTCTCTGGCTTCTTAAAGTGGCACTGCCTTCTTTAAAGGGCACTGGCTTCTTTAAAGGGCACTGGCTTCTTTAAAGGGCACTGGCTTCTTTAAAGGGCGCTGGCTTCTTTAAAGGGCGCTGGCTTCTTTAAAGGGCACTGGCTTCTGAAAAGGGCGCTGGCTTCTAAAAAGGGCACTGGCTTCTTAAAGTGGCTCTGGCTTCTTAAAGTGTCTCTGGCTTCTTAAAGTGTCTCTGGCTTCTTAAAGTGGCACTGCCTTCTTTAAAGGGCACTGCCTTCTTTAAAGGGCACTGGCTTCTTTAAAGGGCACTGGCTTCTTAAAGTGGCTCTGGCTTCTTAAAGTGGCTCTGGCTTCTTAAAGTGGCTCTGGCTTCTTAAAGTGGCACTGGCTTCTTTAAAGGGCACTGGCTTCTTTAAAGGGCACTGGCTTCTTTAAAGGGCACTGGCTTCTTAAAGTGGCTCTGGCTTCTTAAAGTGGCACTGGCTTCTTTAAAGGGCACTGGCTTCTTTAAAGGGCACTGACTTCTTTAAAGGGCACTGGCTTCTTTAAAGGGCACTGGCTTCTTTAAAGGGCTGTATAGAAACCAGTGGACGGGTTTCTATACAGAACAATCTACATGTAGACTAGTGGTAGGGTTTCTATACAGAACAATCTACACGTAGACTAGTGGTAGGGTTTCTATACAGAACAATCTACACGTAGACCAGTGGTAGGGTTTCTATACAGAACAGTCTACACGTAGACCAGTGGTAGGGTTTCTATACAGAACAGTCTACACGTAGACCAGTGGGAGGGTTTCTCAACAATTGCTCTTTGAACAGCAGTGAGGAAGAGGGTCAGACTCAAATGAGCTAACACTGTTTTAGTCATACACCTGCTTACACTATGGTTAATGTACTATATTATATTAGTAGTATTGTACATACCAGCAGTATCTGGAACCAGACAGCAAAGAGAGGGACAGGGTGTAAAGAACCAAGTTAATTACTTTCCCACTACTGTACAGTTAGGTTAGTCAATATACTGTAGACCCTGTCCTGATTGGGTGTGTGACATAACATAATACTTTACTGAGAAAAGGAAACCGCAAGATCACAGTTCACTTGAAAAACCAACAAGCACTAAGTTTCGAAAACTCACTCAGGAAACGAAGGAACATAGTAAATCATTCAAGCTTCTGCAAAGGGCAACAGAAAACGGAAATCTTAATGAGTCAATGGGACACACTGAGTGTCATTAATGTCTCTAGGACGGTCTCTAGTGACAGGTGGAACCGGGTATGATACATTACCTCATTATCAACCCTGTTCTGACGTGGTATGATACATTACCTCAATATAAACCTGGTCTGATTGGGTATGGACATTACCCCGATATAAACCTGGTCTGATTGGGTATGGACATTACCTCAATATAAACCTGGTCTGATTGGGTATGGACATTACCCCGATATAAACCTGGTCTGATTGGGTATGGACATTACCTCAATATAAACCTGGTCTGATTGGGTATGGACATTACCCCGATATAAACCTGGTCTGATTGGGTATAGACATTACCCCGACATAAACCTGGTCTGATTGGGTATGGACATTACCCCGACATAAACCTGGTCTGATTGGGTATGGACATTACCCCGATATAAACCTGGTCTGATTGGGTATGGACATTACCTCAATATAAACCTGGTCTGATTGGGTATGGACATTACCCCGATATAAACCTGGTCTGATTGGGTATGGACATTACCCCGACATAAACCTGGTCTGATTGGGTATGGACATTACCCCGACATAAACCTGGTCTGATTGGGTATGGACATTACCCCGATATAAACCTGGTCTGATTGGGTATGGACATTACCCCGATATAAACCTGGTCTGATTGGGTATTGACATTACCCCAACATAAACCTGTTCTGATTGGGTATGGACATTACCCCGATATAAACCTGGTCTGATTGGATATGGACATTACCCCAACATAAACCTGTTCTGATTGGGTATGGGCATTACCCCAATATAAACCTGTTCTGATTGGGTATGGACATTACCCCGATATAAACCTGGTCTGATTGGGTATGGACATTACCCCGATATAAACCTGGTCTGATTGGGTATTGGCATTACCCCGATATAAACCTGGTCTGATTGGGTATGGACATTACCCCGATATAAACCCGGTTTGATTGGGTATTACATTTACATTTAAGTCATTTAGCAGACGCTCTTATCCAGAGCGACTTACAAATTGGTGCGTTCACCTTTTGACATCCAGTGGAACAGCCACTTTACAATAGTGCATCTAAATCTTTTAAGGGGGGTGAGAAGGATTACTTTATCCTATCCTAGGTATTCCTTAAAGAGGTGGGGTTTCAGGTGTCTCCGGAAGGTGGTGATTGACTGTCCTGGCGTCGTGAGGGAGTTTGTTCCACCATTGGGGGGCCAGAGCAGCGAACAGTTTTGACTGGGCTGAGCGGGAACTGTACTTCCTCAGTGGTAGGGAGGCGAGCAGGCCAGAGGTGGATGAACGCAGTGCCCTTGTTTGGGTGTAGGGCCTGATCAGAGCCTGGAGGTACTGAGGTGCCGTTCCCCTCACAGCTCCGTAGGCAAGCACCATGGTCTTGTAGCGGATGCGAGCTTCAACTGGAAGCCAGTGGAGGGAGCGGAGGAGCGGGGTGACGTGAGAGAACTTGGGAAGGTTGAACACCAGACGGGCTGCGGCGTTCTGGATGAGTTGTAGGGGTTTAATGGCACAGGCAGGGAGCCCAGCCAACACCGAGTTGCAGTAATCCAGACGGGAGATGACAAGTGCCTGGATTAGGACCTGCGCCGCTTCCTGTGTGAGGCATATAAACCTGTTCTGATTGGGTATTGACATTACCCCGATATAAACCTGGTCTGATTGGGTATGGACATTACCCCGATATAAACCTGGTCTGATTGGGTATGGACATTACCCCGATATAAACCTGGTCTGATTGGGTATGGACATTACCCCGATATAAACCTGGTCTGATTGGGTATGGACATTACCCCGATATAAACCTGGTCTGATTGGGAATGGACATTACCCCGATATAAACCTGGTTTGATTGAGTACGGACATTACCCCGATATAAACCTGGTCTGATTGGGAATGGACATTACCCCGATATAAACCTGGTTTGATTGGGTATTGGCATTACCCCGGTATAACCCTGTACTGATTGGGTATGGGCATTACCCCGGTATAACCCTGTACTGATTGGGTATGGGCATTACCCCGATATAAACCTGTTCTGATTGGGTATGGACATTACCCCGATATAAACCTGGTTTGATTGGGTATTGGCATTACCCCGGTATAACCCTGTACTGATTGGGTATTGGCATTACCCCGGTATAACCCTGTACTGATTGGGTATGGGCATTACCCCGATATAAACCTGTTCTGATTGGGTATGGACATTAGCCCGATATAAACCTGGTTTGATTGGGTATTGGCATTACCCCGGTATAAACCCTGTACTGATTGGGTGTAATATTTATTTTATAAACCTGACCGATCACTGTATGGTTTCTTGATGTGATCATCCTGTCTGGGTTGGCGCCTCCCCCTTGGGTTGTGCCGTGGCGGAGATCTTTGTGGGCTATACTCAGCCTTGTCTCAGGATGGTAAGTTGGTGGTTGAAGATATCCCTCTAGTGGTGTGGGGGCTGTGCTTTGGCAAAGTGGGTGGGTTATATCCTTCCTGTTTGGCCCTGTCCGGGGCTGTCCTCGGATGGGGCCACAGTGTCTCCTGACCCCTCCTGTCTCAGCCTCCAGTATTTATGCTGCAGTAGTTTATGTGTCGGGGGGATAGGGTCAGTTTGTTATATCTGGAGTACTTATCCTGTCCTATTCGGTGTCCTGTGTGAATTTAAGTGTGCTCTCTCTAATTCTCTCTTTCTCTCTTTCTTTCTCTCTCTCGGAAGACCTGAGCCCTAGAACCATGCCTCAGGACTACCTGACATGATGACTCCTTGCTGTCCCCAGTCCACCTGGCCGTGCTGCTGCTCCAGTTTCAACTGTTCTGCCTTATTATTATTGGACCATGCTGTTAATTTATGAACATTTGAACATCTTGCCCATGTTCTTTTATCATCTCCACCCGGCACAGCCAGAAGAGGACTGGCCACCCCATATAGCCTGGTTCCTCTCTAGGTTTCTTCCTAGGTTTTGGCCTTTCTAGGGAGTTTTTCCTAGCCACCGTGCTTCTACACCTGCATTGCTTGCTGTTTGGGTTTTTAGGCTGGGTTTCTGTACAGCACGTTGAGATATCAGCTGATGTACGAAGGGCTATATAAATACATTTGATTTGATTTCTATAACATTGTATTTTAAAATATGGTTGCTATAATATTGTATTATAAAGTATGGTAGCTGTAAGTGTTCTGATTATTTTGAGACCCAAACCCAAATCAACAATAATCTACTGTGCAAGTAACTGATCAATAGCCAGCCAGCAATAGTACATTATTAGCGAACATTATGACCCACAGGGTTATAGACAAACAAAAAGGAAATGAACTGTTATATTTTCTGGTGAGGTTAGCGAATGTGTTAGTTCCTGTGGTAAGGTGTGTTAGCCCATACTTTAACCTAGATTAGTTACCATGACACCGTTAGGATTACGGGGGTTGGGGTTAGAGGATTAGGGCTGGGGTTAGATAGTTAACCGATACCTTACCTAGGTTAGAGCGTGTGTTTGAGCGGTCCATCAGGGCTTTCTTGTTGGGGTTGTTGAGTATGGACCGCTTCGCTAGAGCGATGTCTGCAGTCACACGAGTTATAGTAATTCTGAGAAACACAGAGAAAACGTGATATTTTATTTGAAGTTAAAACGTTTGGATAAACAATATGTATATTTTATTTATTGTCAGTTGATACAACCTGTATAACTCACCTCCCTTCAAATCTGTGTTTTAAAAAGTCGAAGAGTGCTTTCTGCATCATGTCTGTTACCTAGGATCACACAGAAACACCCTCCATCACATGGACAGTATGTAACATCAGATGGCTCCTCCATCACATGGACAGTATGTAACATCAGATGGCTCCTCCATCACATGGACAGTATGTAACATCAGATGGCTCCTCCATCACATGGACAGTATGTAACATCAGATGGCTCCTCCATCACATGGACAGTATGTAACATCAGATGGCTCCTCCATCACATGGACAGTATGTAACATCAGATGGCTCCTCCATCACATGGACAGTATGTAACATCAGATGGTTCCTCCATCACATGGACAGTATGTAACATCAGATGGCTCCTCCATCACATGGACAGTATGTAACATCAGATGGCTCCTCCATCACATGGACAGTATGTAACATCAGATGGCTCCTCCATCACATGGACAGTATGTAACATCAGATGGCTCCTCCATCACATGGACAGTATGTAACATCAGATGGCTCCTCCATCACATGGACAGTATGTAACATCAGATGGCTCCTCCATCACATGGACAGTATGTAACATCAGATGGCTCCTCCATCACATGGACAGTATGTAACATCAGATGGCTCCTCCATCACATGGACAGTATGTAACATCAGATGGCTCCTCCATCACATGGACAGTATGTAACATCAGATGGCTCCTCCATCACATGGACAGTATGTAACATCAGATGGCTCCTCCATCACATGGACAGTATGTAACATCAGATGGCTCCTCCATCACATGGACAGTGCATTCAGAAAGAATTCAAACCCATTGACTTTCCACATTTTGTTACATTACAGCCTTATTCTAAAATATATACAGTTGAAGTCGGAAGTTTTACATTCACCTTAGCCACATACATTTAAACAATTCCTGACATTTAATCCTAGTAAAAATTCCCTGTTTTAAGTCAGTTATGATCACCACTTTATTTTAAGAATGTGAAATGTCAGAATAATAGTAGAGAGAATGATTTATTTCAGCTTTTATTTCTTTCATCACATTTCCATTGGGTCAGAAGTTTACATACACTCAATTAGTATTTGGTAGCATTGCCTTTAAATTGTTTAACTTGGGGCAAACGTTTTGGGTAGCCTTCCACAAGCTTCCCACAATAAGTTGGATGCATTTTGGCCCATTCCTCCTGACAGAGCTGGTGTAACGGAGTCAGGTTTTTAGGCCTCCTTGCTCGCACACGTTTATTTCAGTTCTGCCCACAAATGTCCTATACCTTGACTTTGTTGTCCTTAAGCCATTTTGCCACAACTTTGGAAGTACAGTGGGCAGAACAAGTATTTGATACATTTTGCAGGTTTTCCTACATACAAAGCATGTAGAGGTCTGTAATTTTTATCATATATACACTTCAACTGTGAGCGACGGAATCTAAAAGAAAAATCCAGAAAATCACCTTGTATGATTTTTAAGTAATTAATTATCATTTTATTGCATGACATATGTATTTGATCACCTACCAACCAGTAAGAATTCTGGCTCTCACAGACCTTTTTCTTTAAGAAGCCCTCCTGTTCTCCACTCATTACCTGTATTAACGGCACCTGTTCTCCACTCATTACCTGTATTAACTGCACCTGTTCTCCACTCATTACCTGTATTAACGGCACCTGTTCTCCACTCATTACCTGTATTAACGGCACCTGTTCTCCACTCATTACCTGTATTAACGGCACCTGTTCTCCACTCATTACCTGTATTAACGGCACCTGTTCTCCACTCATTACCTGTATTAACGGCACCTGTTCTCCACTCATTACCTGTATTAACGGCACCTGTTCTCCACTCATTACCTGTATTAACGGCACCTGTTCTCCACTCATTACCTGTATTAACGGCACATGTTCTCCACTCATTACCTGTATTAACGGCACCTGTTCTCCACTCATTACCTGTATTAACGGCACCTGTTCTCCACTCATTACCTGTATTAACGGCACCTGTTCTCCACTCATTACCTGTATTAACGGCACATGTTTGAACACGTTACCTGTATAAAAGACACCTGTCCACAGAAACTCCAGGGAAGTCATATTCCTGGTCGTAATACTGGTAGTTCTGGTGAGTTATCGTCACTCTAATATCCAGTAGTTCTTCCCGGCAGTATGTATTAACACAAAACATTTCCTGAGCTGATAATGTAAAAAATAGAAATACTGCAAAGTTTCCTAAGAGCAAGTCGCGATGCTGCTATCTCCGTCGGCGCCATCTTCTACATAATATACATATACACAATATATTCTACATATATCTATCCTGATGCCTAGTCACTTTACCCTGCCTTCATGTACATATCTACCTCTAATACCTTATTATCTATCCTGATGTCACTTTACCCTGCCTTCATGTACATATCTACCTCAAATACCTTATTATTATCTATCCTGATGCCTAGTCACTTTACCCTGCCTTCATGTACATATCTACCTCCAATACCTTATTATTATCTATCCTGATGCCTAGTCACTTTACCCTGCCTTCATGTACATATCTACCTCAAATACCTTATTATTATCTATCCTGATGTCTAGTCACTTTACTCTGCCTTCATGTACATATCTACCTCAAATACCTTATTATTATCTATCCTGATGTCACTTTACCCTGCCTTCATGTACATATCTACCTCAAATACCTTATTATTAACTATCCTGATGCCTAGTCACTTTACCCTGCCTTCATGTACATATCTACCTCTAATACCTTATTATTATCTATCCTGATGCCACTTTACCCTGCCTTCATGTACATATCTACCTCAAATACCTTATTATTATCTATCCTGATGCCTAGTCACTTTACCCTGCCTTCATGTACATATCTACCTCAAATACCTTATTATTATCTATCCTGATGTCACTTTACCCTGCCTTCATGTACATATCTACCTCAAATACCTTATTATTAACTATCCTGATGCCTAGTCACTTTACCCTGCCTTCATGTACATATCTACCTCAAATACCTTATTATTATCTATCCTGATGTCTAGTCACTTTACTCTGCCTTCATGTACATATCTACCTCAAATACCTTATTATTATCTATCCTGATGTCACTTTACCCTGCCTTCATGTACATATCTACCTCAAATACCTTATTATTATATATCCTGATGCCTAGTCACTTTACCCTGCCTTCATGTACATATCTACCTCAAGTACCTTATTATTATCTATCCTGATGTCTAGTCACTTTACCCTGACTTCATGTACATATCTACCTCAAATACCTTATTATTATCTATCCTGATGTCTAGTCACTTTACCCTGCCTTCATGTACATATCTACCTCACCTTATTATTATCTATCCTGATGTCACTTTACCCTGCCTTCATGTACATATCTACCTCAAATACCTTATTATCTATCCTGATGTCTAGTCACTTTACCCTGCCTTCATGTACATATCTACCTCAAATACCTTATTATTATCTATCCTGATGTCTAGTCACTTTACCCTGCCTTCATGTACATATCTACCTCACCTTATTATTATCTATCCTGATGTCACTTTACCCTGCCTTCATGTACATATCTACCTCAAATACCTTATTATCTATCCTGATGCCTAGTCACTTTACCCTGCCTTCATGTACATATCTACCTCAAATACCTTATTATTATTATCTATCCTGATGCCTAGTCACTTTACCTTCATGTACATATCTACCTCAAATACCTTATTATTATTATCTATCCTGATGCCTAGTCACTTTACCTTCATGTACATATCTACCTCTAATACCTTATTATTATCTATCCTGATGTCACTTTACCCTGCCTTCATGTACATATCTACCTCTAATACCTTATTATTATCTATCCTGATGTCTAGTCACTTTACCCTGCCTTCATGTACATATCTACCTCAAATACCTTATTATTATCTATCCTGATGTCTAGTCACTTTACCCTGCCTTCATGTACATATCTACCTCACCTTATTATTATCTATCCTGATGTCACTTTACCCTGCCTTCATGTACATATCTACCTCAAATACCTTATTATCTATCCTGATGCCTAGTCACTTTACCCTGCCTTCATGTACATATCTACCTCAAATACCTTATTATTATCTATCCGGATGCCTAGTCACTTTACCCTGCCTTCATGTACATATCTACCTCACCTTATTATTATCTATCCGGATGCCTAGACTCTTTACCCTGCCTTCATGTACATATCTACCTCAAATACCTTATTATTATCTATCCGGATGCCTAGACTCTTTACCCTGCCTTCATGTACATATCTACCTCAAATACCTTATTATTATCTATCCTGATGCCTAGTCACTTTACCATGCCTTCATGTACATATCTACCTAAAATACCTTATTATTATCTATCCTGATGCCTAGACTCTTTACCCTGCCTTCATGTACATATCTACCTCAAATACCTTATTATTATCTATCCGGATGCCTAGACTCTTTACCCTGCCTTCATGTACATATCTACCTCAAATACCTTATTATTATCTATCCTGATGCCTAGTCACTTTACCCTGCCTTCATGTACATATCTACCTCACCTTATTATTATCTATCCTGATGTCACTTTACCCTGCCTTCATGTACATATCTACCTCAAATACCTTATTATCTATCCTGATGCCTAGTCACTTTACCCTGCCTTCATGTACATATCTACCTCTAATACCTTATTATTATCTATCCTGATGCCTAGTCACTTTACCCTGCCTTCATGTACATATCTACCTAAAATACCTTATTATTATCTATCCTGATGCCTAGTCACTTTACCCTGCCTTCATGTACATATCTACCTCAAGTACCTTATTATTATCTATCCGGATGCCTAGACTCTTTACCCTGCCTTCATGTACATATATACCTCAAATACCTTATTATTATCTATCCTGATGCCTAGACTCTTTACCCTGCCTTCATGTACATATCTACCTAAAATACCGTATTATTATTATCTATCCGGATGCCTAGACTCTTTACCCTGTCTTCATGTACATATCAACCTCAAGTACCTCTTACCTCTGCACATTGATCCCTGTATATAGCTCCATTCTTGTGTATTTTACTGCTCGTGTTATTTTCTATTTGATTTATTATTATTCGTTTTTAACTCTGCATTGTAGGGATTCAGAAGCATTTCAATGTAAAGTCTACACCAGTTGAAACAAACGTTTCGATCCTGCAAGGATCTTTGTCAGGTTATTTCCCGGTAGTGTGTGTAGGGGCCACTTACCTCTAAGCCCTTCAGTGAGGGCCCCATCAGCACCACAGGCCGCATGGTAGGAACCACGTCATAGGCTGCCACCTGCTCCCCCTACAGTAATCACAACACATTAAACAGTAAGTAACCAATCGGATACAGGAAGAGGAAACCAATGCAGCTGAAGAATTGGCCCAGGATTCGGTGCATCACAGAGATGAAAACTTGTGAGTTTAAAACATAGTAATTAAATGAAATACAACATTTGTTTTGCACAATGTTATATGCTGGCAATGTTTGTAAGTGAGAATGTTGTCAAGCACAGTATATATTAAACAAATTAACTATGTTTCATGTAGACATTGTTCTGAAGCCAAAAAATAAAGGAAATTCAGGAGCACCACAATGCCTACTTCACCCAATGCTCTACCAAGGGTTTCCAGCACACATCTTTTACCTACTACAGTAGCTACTGTAAGCCAATATATTGGGCTTCAAACAATGTGTAAGACGGTTACATAGGTTATCAAACCTTCTCAAACAGCCTAATTCATGCTCTTAGAGGTGCTCCCACAATAATGGATTTGTAGAAAGACGTGAAGAGGGCATGACAATGCCTATTCCCCCTCAGAAGACTGAAAAGATTGGGCATGGGTCCTCAGATCCTCAAAAAGTTCTACAGCTGCACCATCGAGAGCATCCAGACTGGTTGCATCACTGCCTGGTATGGCAACTGCTTGGCCTCCGACCGCAAGGTGCTAGAGAAGGTAGTGCATATGGCCCAGTACATCACTGAGGCCAAGCTTACGGGCTATTCAGAACCTCTATACCAGGCGGTGTCAGAGGAAGACTCTAAAAATTGTCAAAGACTCCAGCCACCCAAGTCATAGACTGTTCTCTCTGCTACCGCACAGCAAGCTGTACTGGAGCGCCAAGTCTAGGTCTAAAAGTCTTCTTAACAGCTTGTACCCCTGTCATGACTTCTCCCAGTTGGGTTTATGACCCCCCCATAAATACCTTTGCCCCTTTTCTCTCCACTCTACAGAATGGACTATTGGAAAGCCCTTGGTTAACATAGAGAGACTATGGAAACATCAAAAGGTTGGGGAATGGAAAAATATTTCCCTTTCTCAACCAGTTGAAAGTGTCCATTGGTACTTAAAGAATATGATGTCAGATCAGTTGTCTGGGACATTATATCTGATGATAGGATGACATAAATCGTATCTTGGAAAGTCTACACATTCTCAGATTCACATGGAATTGTTGTGCAATTTAAATCTTTAAATACAAAACTATTTGTAAAAAGATTAAATGTAATTTTAGCTTCTAAATGAGATAATTGTTTTCATAAAGTAAACTATGCTCACTCAGTGGCCACGCCCAAGTGAACAGACATTGGTTGGAGATGAAACATGCCCTAATCAGTGGCCACGCCCAAGTGAACAGACATTGGTTGGAGATGAAACACGCCCTAATCAGTGGCCACGCCCAAGTGAACAGACATTGGTTGAGAACAATGAAACACTCCCTTCCCTCCCACAGTAAAAAAAAAAACATTGACAAAAGTAAACTTTAGTTCCCGACGACGTGAGGACTAGTGTCCATACGTTTAAAAGGGCTAATTTCAACTGTAACCTAATGAAATTCACATTTAGTTCCCGATGACATGGGGACTGGTTTCCATATGTTTAAAAGGGTGAATTTCAATATGGAAGTGACAATCACCACGCTGGCATGGTGAATTTCGACTAGACCACCCAGAATACAGCACGAGCTGATTATGGCAATGTGGTATGAACTTTGAATGATTATTCACTGAAGAAGAGATACATCCTAGATGCAGCTGTAAATGTACGAAAACTAGGAAAGGACAGACAATCTCTGAAGAACGACAGGGTACTGTAACGTATCCGCTCTACAACACTATGACCAGAAATATTCTTCAAAGGACAATGACTATCTCTACTGGGTTAACCAGTTTTCCATATTCGACCCATCTATCGATGGGTTGCTCAGAGTAATTATACATATACTGCATTTTCCTTTTCCGAATCGGCGGTTATTAGAATGAATAAGAATCTGTATTCATGGTAGCATAGCTTCTCAAGGTCCGAAAGACCCAATCGCTTTGTCCCTCACTCTTCACTTTCATTCATTCAAACCCAACCCCTTTCCTTTGTGTAACCAGCCGTCATCTAGGGTCAGCCCAATAGGGGATATTCATGACGTGATTAGTAGTCCATGTGTGATCTATAATGTGTATATATATGTAATTCTGTGTGATTATTTAGGTATTTAGTAAATAAATAATTAAGACAATTTGTGTATTGCTGATTCAACTTATTAGATAGGGTTCGTGCAGATAACCAAGTACTTACGACAATCAAAATGAGACCGATTGAGGTGACAATTAATAATTGACTGCTATTGATATTAAAGATCTTTAAGTGAGTGGAGTCGGGAGATAACAGCTCTATGTAAATTAATGCTTCTGTGGTGCCCCAGGGTATTAATGGATTAATTGTTGCATGTTTTAATTAAATTACATAATGAATGTTTTATTTATTTTTATTTCACCTTTATTTAACCAGATAGGCCAGATCGAGAACAAGTTTTAATTTACAACTGCGACCTGGCCAAGACAAAGCAAAGCAGTGCGACAAAAACAAAAACACAGAGTTACACATGGAATAAACAAACATACAGTCAATAACACAATAGAAAAATCTATATACAGAAGGCTATTTTGTAAATGACATTGCCAAAGCCAAGGATCGGTAAGATAATCAGTTCTACGAGGGTATGTTTAGCAGCATGAGTGGAGGAGGCTTTATTACGAAAAAGGAAGCCGATTCTAGATTTAATTTTGGATTGGAGATGCTTAATGTGAGTTTGGAAGGAGAGTTTACAGTCTAAACAGACACCTAGGTATTTGTAGTTGTCCACATATTCTAGGTCAGAACCGTCCAGAGTAGTGATGCTAGTCAGGCGGGCGGGTGCGGGCAGCGATCGGTTGAAGAGCATGCATTAAGTTTTACTGGCATTTAAGAGCAGTTGGAGGCCACGGAAGTAATGCTGTATGGCATTGAAGTTCGTTTCGAGGTTTGTTAACACAGTGTCCAGAAGTATACAGACTGGTGTCGTCTGCGTAGAGGTGGATCAGAAAATCACCTGCAGCAAGAGCGACATCATTGATATATACAGAGAAAATAGTCGGCCCGAGAATTGAACCCTGTGGCAGACTGGCTTCCTCCACCTTTTGGTTATTGGTCTGTTTTCACCAGACAACACTGTCTCTTCCCTGACTGGCAGGCTGGCTTCCTCCACCTTTTGGTTATTGGTCTGTTTTCACCAGACAACACTGTCTCTTCCCTGACTGGCAGGCTGGCTTCCTCCACCTTTTGGTTATTGGTCTGTTTCCACCAGACAACACTGTCTCTTCCCTGACTGGCAGGCTGGCTTCCTCCACCTTTTGGCTATTGGTCTGTTTTCACCAGACAACACTCTCTCTTCCCTGACTGGCAGGCTGGCTTCCTCCACCTTTTGGTTATTGGTCTGTTTCCACCAGACAACACTCTCTCTTCCCTGACTGGCAGGCTGGCTTCCTCCACCTTTTGGTTGTTGGTCTGTTTCCACCAGACAACACTGTCTCTTCCCTGACTGGCAGGCTGGCTTCCTCCACCTTTTGGTTGTTGGTCTGTTTTCACCAGACAACACTGTCTCTTCCCTGACTGGCAGGCTGGCTTCCTCCACCTTTTGGTTATTGGTCTGTTTTCACCAGACAACACTGTCTCTTCCCTGACTGGCAGGCTGGCTTCCTCCACCTGTTGGTTATTGGTCTGTTTCCACCAGACAACACTGTCTCTTCCCTGACTGGCAGGCTGGCTTCCTCCACCTTTTGGTTATTGGTCTGTTTTCACCAGACAACACTGTCTCTTCCCTGACTGGCAGGCTGGCTTCCTCCACCTTTTGGTTGTTGGTCTGTTTCCACCAGACAACACTGTCTCTTCCCTGACTGACAGGCTGGCTTCCTCCACCTTTTGGCTATTGGTCTGTTTTCACCAGACAACACTCTCTCTTCCCTGACTGGCAGGCTGGCTTCCTCCACCTTTGGGTTATTGGTCTGTTTTCACCAGACAACACTGTCTCTTCCCTGACTGACAGGCTGGCTTCCTCCACCTTTTGGTTATTGGTCTGTTTCCACCAGACAACACTCTCTCTTCCCTGACTGGCAGGCTGGCTTCTTCCACCTTTTGGTTATTGGTCTGTTTCCACCAGACAACACTGTCTCTTCCCTGACTAGCAGGCTGGCTTCCTCCACCTTTTGGTTATTGGTCTGTTTCCACCAGACAACACTGTCTCTTCCCTGACTAGCAGGCTGGCTTCCTCCACCTTTTGGTTATTGGTCTGTTTCCACCAGACAACACTGTCTCTTCCCTGACTGGCAGGCTGGCTTCCTCCACCTTTTGGTTATTGGTCTGTTTTCACCAGACAACACTCTCTCTTCCCTGACTGGCAGGCTGGCTTCCTCCACCTTTTGGTTATTGGTCTGTTTTCACCAGACAACACTGTCTCTTCCCTGACTGGCAGGCTGGCTTCCTCCACCTTTTGGTTATTGGTCTGTTTTCACCAGACAACACTGTCTCTTCCCTGACTGGCAGGCTGGCTTCCTCCACCTTTTGGTTATTGGTCTGTTTTCACCAGACAACACTGTCTCTTCCCTGACTGGCAGGCTGGCTTCCTCCACCTTTTGGCTATTGGTCTGTTTCCACCAGACAACACTGTCTCTTCCCTGACTAGCAGGCTGGCTTCCTCCACCTTTTGGTTATTGGTCTGTTTCCACCAGACAACACTGTCTCTTCCCTGACTAGCAGGCTGGCTTCCTCCACCTTTTGGTTATTGGTCTGTTTTCACCAGACAACACTCTCTCTTCCCTGACTGGCAGGCTGGCTTCCTCCACCTTTTGGTTATTGGTCTGTTTCCACCAGACAACACTCTCTCTTCCCTGACTGGCAGGCTGGCTTCCTCCACCTTTTGGTTGTTGGTCTGTTTCCACCAGACAACACTGTCTCTTCCCTGACTGGCAGGCTGGCTTCCTCCACCTTTTGGTTGTTGGTCTGTTTTCACCAGACAACACTGTCTCTTCCCTGACTGGCAGGCTGGCTTCCTCCACCTTTTGGTTATTGGTCTGTTTTCACCAGACAACACTGTCTCTTCCCTGACTGGCAGGCTGGCTTCCTCCACCTGTTGGTTATTGGTCTGTTTCCACCAGACAACACTGTCTCTTCCCTGACTGGCAGGCTGGCTTCCTCCACCTGTTGGTTATTGGTCTGTTTTCACCAGACAACACTCTCTCTTCCCTGACTGGCAGGCTGGCTTCCTCCACCTGTTGGTTATTGGTCTGTTTTCACCAGACAACACTCTCTCTTCCCTGACTGGCAGGCTGGCTTCCTCCACCTGTTGGTTATTGGTCTGTTTCCACCAGACAACACTCTCTCTTCCCTGACTGGCAGGCTGGCTTCCTCCACCTTTTGGTTGTTGGTCTGTTTCCACCAGACAACACTCTCTCTTCCCTGACTGGCAGGCTGGCTTCCTCCACCTTTTGGTTATTGGTCTGTTTCCACCAGACAACACTCTCTCTTCCCTGACTGGCAGGCTGGCTTGCTCCACCTGTTGGTTGTTGGTCTGTTTCCACCAGACAACACTGTCTCTTCCCTGACTGGCAGGCTGGCTTCCTCCACCTGTTGGTTGTTGGTCTGTTTCCACCAGACAACACTGTCTCTTCCCTGACTGGCAGGCTGGCTTCCTCCACCTTTTGGTTGTTGGTCTGTTTTCACCAGACAACACTGTCTCTTCCCTGACTGGCAGGCTGGCTTCCTCCACCTTTTGGTTATTGGTCTGTTTTCACCAGACAACACTGTCTCTTCCCTGACTGGCAGGCTGGCTTCCTCCACCTGTTGGTTATTGGTCTGTTTCCACCAGACAACACTGTCTCTTCCCTGACTGGCAGGCTGGCTTCCTCCACCTGTTGGTTATTGGTCTGTTTCCACCAGACAACACTCTCTCTTCCCTGACTGGCAGGCTGGCTTCCTCCACCTGTTGGTTATTGGTCTGTTTTCACCAGACAACACTCTCTCTTCCCTGACTGGCAGGATGGCTTCCTCCACCTGTTGGTTATTGCTCTGTTTCCACCAGACAACACTGTCTCCACTCATCTACACACTGCATACACTACTGATCATATTACGTCCACATCATTTATTTATTTATTATTTAGTTTAATACATGTATTCCTTATTACATTTACAGACCATGAGTAAATCCATGATTTAGGTCAACATTTTCATTGAACCAGACATTTTAGAGTCTTCTGATAACTATGACGGGGAAGAAACAGCAATCAAATCAATCAAATCAAATTCTATTTGTCACATACACATGGTTAGCAGATGTTAATGCGAGTGTAGCGAAATGCTTGTGCTTCTAGTTCCGACAATGCAGTAATAACCAACAAGTAATCTAGCTAACAATTCCAAAACTACTACCTTATAGACACAAGTGTAAGGGGACAAAGAATATGTACATAAAGATATATGAATGGGTGATGGTACAGAGCGGCATAGGCAAGATACAGTAGATGGTATTGAGTGCAGTATATACATATGAGATGAGTATGTAAACAAAGTGGCATAGTTTAAAGTGGCTAGTGATACATGTATTACATAAAGATGCAGTAGATGATATAGAGTACAGTATATACATATACATATGAGATTAATAATGTAGGGTATGTAAACATTATATTAGGTATCATTGTTTAAAGTGGCTAGTGATATATTTTACATAATTTCCCATCAATTCCCATTATTAAAGTGGCTGGAGTTGAGTCAGTGTGTTGGCAGCAGCCACTCAATGTTAGTGGTGGCTGTTTAACAGTCTGATGGCCTTGAGATAGAAGCTGTTTTTCAGTCTCTCGGTCCCAGCTTTGATGCACCTGTACTGACCTCGCCTTCTGGATGATAGCGGGGTGAACAGGCAGTGGCTCGGGTGGTTGTTGTCCTTGATGATCTTTATGGCCTTCCTGTAACATCGGGTGGTGTAGGTGTCCTGGAGGGCAGGTAGTTTGCCCCCGGTGATGCCTTGTGCAGACCTCACTACCCTCTGGAGAGCCTTACGGTTGTGGGCGGAGCAGTTGCCGTACCAGGCGGTGATACAGCCCGACAGGATGCTCTCGATTGTGCATCTGTAGAAGTTTGTGAGTGCTTTTGGTGACAAGCCGAATTTCTTCAGCCTCCTGAGGTTGAAGAGGCGCTGCTGCGCCTTCTTCACGATGCTGTCTGTGTGGGTGGACCAATTCAGTTTGTCTGTGATGTGTACGCCGAGGAACTTAAAACGTACTACCCTCTCCACTACTGTTCCATCAATGTGGATAGGGGGTGTTCCCTCTGCTGTTTCCTGAAGTCCACAATCATCTCCTTAGTTTTGTTGACGTTGAGTGTGAGGTTATTTTCCTGACACCACACTCCGAGGGCCCTCACCTCCTCCCTGTAGGCCGTCTCGTCGTTGTTGGTAATCAAGCCTACCACTGTTGTGGCGTCCGCAAACTTGATGATTGAGTTGGAGGCGTGCGTGGCCACGCAGTCGTGGGTGAACAGGGAGTACAGGAGAGGGCTCAGAACGCACCCTTGTGGGGCCCCAGTGTTGAGGATCAGCGGGGTGGAAATGTTGTTGCCTACCCTCACCACCTGGGGGCGGCCCGTCAGGAAGTCCAGTACCCAGTTGCACAGGGCGGGATCGAGACCCAGGGTCTCGAGCTTGATGACGAGCTTGGAGGGCACTATGGTGTTAAATGCCGAGCTGTAGTTGATGAACAGCATTCTCACGTAGGTATTCCTCTTGTCCAGATGGGTTAGGGCAGTGTGCAGTGTGGTTGAGATTGCATCGTCTGTGGACCTATTTGGGCGGTAAGCAAATTGGAGTGGGTCTAGGGTGTCAGGTAGGGTGGAGGTGATATGGTCATTGACTAGTCTCTCAAAGCACTTCATGATGACGGAAGTGAGTGCTACGGGGCGGTAGTCATTTAGCTCAGTTACCTTAGCTTTCTTGGGAACAGGAACGATGGTGGCCCTCTTGAAGCATGTGGGAACAACAGACTGGGATAGGGATTGATTGAATATGTCCGTAAACACACCAGCCAGCTGGTCTGCGCATGCTCTGAGGGCGCGGCTGGGGATGCCGTCTGGGCCTGCAGCCTTGCGAGGGTTGACACGTTTAAATGTTTTCCTCACCTCGGCTGCAGTGAAGGAGAGTTCGCATGTTTTAGTTGCGGGCAGTGTCAGTGGCACTGTATTGTCTTCAAAGCGGGCAAAAAAGTTATTTCGTCTGCCTGGGAGCAAGACATCCTGGTCCGTGATGGGGCTGGTTTTCTTTTTGTAATCCGTGATTGACTGTAGACCCTGCCACATACCTCTTGTGTCTGAGCCATTGAATTGAGATTCTACTTTGTCTCTATACTGACGCTTAGCTTGTTTGATTGCCTTGCGGAGGGAATAGTTACACTGTTTGTATTCGGTCATGTTTCCGGTCACCTTGCCCTGATTAAAAGCAGTGGTTCGGGGTTTCAGTTTCACGCAAATGCTGCCATCAATCCACGGTTTCTGGTTTGGGAATGTTTTAATCGTTGCTATGGGAACGACATTTTCAACGCACGTTCTAATGAACTCGCTCACCGAATCAGCGTATTTGTCAATGTTGTTGTCTGACGCAATACGAAACATATCCCAGTCCACGTGATGGAAGCAGTCTTGGAGTGTGGAATCAGATTGGTCGGACCAGCGTTGAACAGACCTCAGCGCGGGAGCTTCTTGTTTTAGTTTCTGTCTGTAGGCAGGGATCACCAAAATGGAGTCGTGGTCAGTTTTTCCGAAAGGAGGGCGGGGCAGGGCCTTATATGCGTCGCGGAAGTTAGAATAACAGTGATCCAAGTTTTTTCCAGCCCTGGTTGCGCAATCGATATGCTGATAAAATTTAGGGAGTCTTGTTTTCAGATTAGCCTTGTTAAAATCCCCAGCTACTATGAATGCAGCCTCCGGATAAATGGATTCCAGTTTGCAAAGAGTCAAATAAAGTTTGTTCAGTACCATCGATGTGTCTGCTTGGGGGGGAATATATAAGGCTGTGATTATAATCGAAGAGAATTCCCTTGGTAGATAATGCGGTCGACATTTGATTGTGAGGAATTCTAAATCAGGTGAACAGAAGGACTTGAGTTCCTGTATGTTGTTATGATCACACCACGTCACGTTAACCATGAAGCATACGCCCACGCCCCTCTTCTTACCAGAAAGATGCTTGTTTCTGTCTGCGCGATGCGTGGAGAAACCAGTTGGCTGCACCGACTCCGATAGCGTCTCTCCAGTGAGCCATGTTTCCGTGAAGCAAAGAACGTTACAGTCTCTGATGTCCCTCTGGAATGCTACCCTTGCTCGGATTTCGTCAACCTTGTTGTCTAGAGACTGGACATTGGCGAGAAGAATGCTAGGGAGTGGTGCACGATGTGCCCGTCTCCGGAGTCTGACCAGAAGACCGCTCCGTTTCCCCCTTTTACGAAGTCGTTTTTTTGGGTCGCCGGCTGGGATCCATTCCGTTGTCCTGGGTGAAAGGCAGAACACAGGATCCCTTTCGCGAAAGTCATATTCTTGGTCGTACTGATGGTGAGTTGACGCTGCTCTTATGTTCAGTAGTTCTTCTCGACTGTATGTAATGAAACCTAAGATGACCTGGGGTACCAATGTAAGAAATAACACGTAAAAAAAACAAAAAACTGCATAGTTTCCTAGGAACTGGAAGCGAGGCGGCCATCTCTGTCGGCGCCGGAAGTCACTAGAGACAACCGTGTTGTTGTCATGGAAGAAGTTGACAGAGTTTTAAAATCCATGGAACTTCTAGTGGAAGCAGAGTATGATAAGGATATTAATACAATTCTGAAGTTTGAAAAGTTGCAATTGCAGCGGGAGTTGAAATGAGAACACAGTAGGTTGTTGTATAAAACACCTGTCTGCAGCTGACATCTTCAAACTAAGGACAACCATGGCAACTGTGACAGAGAGAGATCTGATGATTCTTATGGCCTTGCACATGGTCAGTGTGAACCAGAGGGGCTTGACACAACGGCCCAAGCAAGCTGTACAAACAAAACAGGACATCTTATTTAATGAAAGGGGTTCCAGTCTGCCGTGAAGCATTCATCCATGTATACAGGTAAGAGTCTAGCTACAGTAATATTATCACAGAAAGCCATTGCATTGCTAGTTATAGCCTAATGTTAGCTAGCTAACTAACATTGAACCTAGTTGGTTAGCTTTAGCTAGCTATGACAATCAGTTTGTATTACTAGTATTCTATGGCTTGGAATTATGGTTAATTGTTTAGCTAGCTACATATCTAAACATAAGGCTCTACTACGCCAGATGATAACATGACCCATCAAGTTAGCCAGGTGTGTCTGGGGGTGAATACGGCTATCTATTGTATAATAATGACAAAATATTTGTATCTGGAATATGTCTTCAGCATCAGTAGAACGTAGAATGTAGAATGTCTCCCATCAGAAAGATCTGTAGAACACAACTGACTCTCCTCCCCAGTCATACAAGGAGAATGGTCTAATGTCTCCCATCAGAAAGACCTGTAGAACACACCTGACTCTCCTCATACAAGGACAATGGTATAATGCCTCCCATCAGAAAGACCTGTAGAACACACCTGACTCTCCTCACCAGTCATACAAGGAGAATGGTCTAATGTCTCCCATCAGAAAGACCTGTAGAACACACCTGACTCTCCTCATACAAGGAGAATGGTATAATGCCACTAAATCAGAAAGACCTGTAGAACACACCTGACTCTCCTCCACCAGTCATACAAGGAGAATGGTCTAATGCCTCCCATCAGAAAGACCTGTAGAACACACCTGACTCTCCTCACCAGTCACACAAGGAGAATGGTATAATGCCTCCCATCAGAAAGACCTGTAGAACACACCTGACTCTCCTCATACAAGGAGAATGGTATAATGCCTCCCATCAGAAAGACCTGTAGAACACACCTGACTCTCCTCACCAGTCATACAAGGAGAATGGACTAATGCCTCCCATCAGAAAGACCTGTAGAACACACCTGTCTCTCCTCATACAAGGAGAATGGTCTAATGACTCCCATCAGAAAGACCTGTATAACACACCTGACTCTCCTCATACAAGGAGAATGGTCTAATGTCTCCATCAGAAAGACCTGTAGAACACACCTGACTCTCCTCATACAAGGAGAATGGTCTAATGTCTCCCATCAGAAAGACCTGTAGAACACACCTGTCTCTCCTCACCAGTCATACAAGGAGAATGGTCTAATGTCTCCCATCAGAAAGACCTGTAGAACACACCAGACTCTCCTCACCAGTCATACAAGGAGAATGGTCTAATGTCTCCCATCAGAAAGACCTGTAGAACACACCTGTCTCTCCTCACCAGTCATACAAGGAGAATGGTCTAATGTCTCCCATCAGAAAGACCTGTAGAACACACCTGTCTCTACTCACCAGTCATACAAGGAGAATGGACTAATGCCTCCCATCAGAAAGACCTGTAGAACATGCCTGACTCTCCTCACCAGTCATACAAGGAGAATGGACTAATGTCTCCATCAGAAAGAGAGCTGGCCCAAGCCCTGGTTACACCTGAAGCATGAGGACTTGCAGCGAGTGGTGAATTTCCTCAACAACTACACAGAGGATAATGCAAACACTTTGGTGGAAAGCTGCTGCCATTTAATGTGAAAAAAGCAACAGTGTGGCGTCTCCACATGCAATCGATGACAGCACTTAGTATGTAAAGCATAAATAACACGTGGTTATTATTTAATTGACCTCCAACATGATTGTCACTAATTTTATTGATCTCACATTATTTCTGTATTATTCTGTATTTTCCAGAGGTACGTGTAGTTGGGCTGTCTTCCTTCAGGAATCTGTGGAAAAAATTGCTGCCCCACATCTCAAGCACTAAGCCCAGGACAGACCTGTGCTGGCAGTGCCAGAGGAACAACTATCAGGTCTTCAGATCTGTCAGGAGCTGTTAAGTCAGCCAAACTGAAGAAACAAGAGCAGCTTATCCTGCTTGTTCAGAGTGAGCGGTCTGTCCACCAGAAGATGGTTGCTGACTGCTAGCCACCTGTCAAGACCTGCAGTTGTCTCTGGGGGCCTACTGTTGTCTCTGGGGCCCTACTGTTGTCTCTGGGGCCCTACAGTTGTCTCTGGGGGCCCTACTGTTGTCTCTGGGGCCCTACAGTTGTCTCTGGGGACCTACTGAACCAGCAAGCAAAGACATCAGGATGAATCACAGCTTTGATTTTGCTCAACATTTCCTCCTTTATACAGAGTGAACACTTTGTCTCAGATTTCTGGTGTTGTGAAGGACAGCACAGTGACAGGGGTCATATCCCACAGCCGGTTGGACTGGAGGATGGTACGGTGCTGGTGGAAAGCTAGGGCTGGCAACAACTCCTGACTCCATACTTCAGGCCGCTGCCACTGATCAAGCAGTAGCAGCACTTCAGGTGAATATCATTTTCATGCAGTGTATGAGGTTATTCTTGTTATCTGAACTTAGGAGGTCAATTGATGTTATGCAAGGGGCGGCAGGGTAGCCTGATGGTTAGAGTGTTGGACTAGTAACCGAAAGGTTGCAGTTCGAATCCCCGAGCTGACAAGGTACAAATCTGTCGTTCTGCCCCTGAACAGGCAGTTAAACCACTGTTCCTAGGCCGTCATTGAAAATAAGAATTTGTTCTTAACTGACTTGCCTAGTAAAATAAAAAAAATAAAAAAAAAGGTTGTAATGTTTTCTCAATGTATTTGTCTATTTTCCTGTTTTACAGTTTCGATGCTCTGGAGCCTTGTGTAGTCGCCAAGGAGCATTCGGACTCAGGTTTCAGCTGCTGCACAATGCTGATGTCCTTCCTCCCATAGATGGTCTGCCTGTACAAGCACCACCTGGACTGGACACAACTTGACAAACTGATCTTTTTGAAAAGATCAGGGAGTTTTGAGACAACTGCAGTTTACGACAGTCCATTTTGTAGCTCTGAGTCTCTACTTTTATGCAATTAAAAAATAATAATCTAATTTTGCTACATAAGACCGAATCAAGGCAGTGAGTCACATATATCTTTCTAAATTAAATCAACCTCTTCACCCTCGTTCATTTAAATTCAATTGTGTAGTTAGGTGCCCAATTATTGTCCATTTGTCATTTATTCAGTGGGGAGAAGCATTAGCGCCTAGCTGGGTACCAACGTCCTACAGCACATTGTCTAGGAGGATTAAGTTAGGAATAGGTGTGAAAACATTTATTTTTACTTTTCTGTTTGTGATTTCAAAATGATGACTAATGAGCAGTGTAAAATAAAGACATTTAGGAAAAGTCAGGGAAAGAGCAGAACAGTTTTTTTTGTTGCATTTTTTTATTTACAAAATCAAACGTCAGTGGCCATTGGCCTACGGCAGTTATAGCTTTTGCTCATTTGCATAGTTAATTATTTAATTCCAGCATTCATTTCAGGATAAAAAAAAATGTCTTTGTTTACTGCACTGTTTTATCATTTACATACTGTCACATTTCTTTTGTCTTAGTATGGCTGTGATTTAAAAAATGATGTAATGTAACAAATCAAACATTAAACCTTGTAAACCATTTATTTGGAAACAGGCATTTATTTGCCGTTGCCCAGCTATTGAAAGGGACGGGGCTATTTGAGACTCGTCATTTGATAGAAGTTATATTATATGTGTAGCATTTATCATGGATAGTCAAAAGGAAATGTCTGCAGTTTTCAGAAGGTGAATAGCTCAATTTAAGCAGGGAGTGTGTTATGTACTTCCAATCAAGGTGATTTGCAAATGTCACATTGAGCTTTTGCCAAAGCCTACCATTATAACGCTGAATGGCATGAAAATAACACACTAACATACAAACACACTTACCGACTTCTTTTGAGCTTGAGCAACTGTGGGGAGAAAGAAGACAGAAGTGAAAACATGCATTCCATCAGCTCATACAATACTACACCTAACCCCTCACATATACAATACTACATCTAACCCCTCACGTATACAATACTACATCTAACCCCTCACATATACAATACTACACCTAACCCCTCACATATACACGACTACACCTAACCCCTCACGTATACAATACTACACCTAACTCCTCACATATACAATACTACACCTAACCCTTCACATATACAATACTACACCTAACCCCTCACATATACAATACTACACCTAACCTCTCACATATACAATACTACACCTAACCCCTCACATATACACAACTACACCTAACCCCTCACATATACAATACTACACCTAACCCCTCACATATACAATACTACACCTAACCCCTCACGTATACAATACTACACCTAACCCCTCACATATACAATACTACATCTAACCCCTCACATATACACGACTACACCTAACCCCTCACGTATACAATACTACACCTAACCCCTCACATATACAATACTACACCTAACCCCTCACATATACAATACTACACCTAACCTCTCACATATACAATACTACACCTAACCCCTCACATATACAATACTACACCTAACCCCTCACATATACACGACTACACCTAACCCCTCACGTATACAATACTACACCTAACCCCTCACGTATACAATACTACACCTAACCCCTCACATATACAATACTACACCTAACCCTTCACATATACAATACTACACCTACCCCTCACATATACAATACTACACCTAACCCCTCACATATACAATACTACACCTAACCCTCATATATACAATACTACACCTAACCCCTCACATGTACAATACTACACCTAACCCTCACATATACAATACTACACCTAACCCCTCACATATACAATACTACACCTAACCCCTCACATATACAATACTACACCTAACCCCTCACATATACAATACTACACCTAACCCCTCATATATACAATACTACACCTAACCCCTCACGTATACAATACTACACCTAACCCTTCACATATACAATACTACACCTACCCCTCACATATACAATACTACACCTAACCCCTCACATATACAATACTACACCTAACCCCTCACATATACAATACTACACCTAACCCCTCACATATACAATACTACACCTAACCCCTCACATGTACAATACTACACCTAACCCCTCATATATACAATACTACACCTAACCCCTCACATATACAATACTACACCTAACCCCTCACATATACAATACTACACCTAACCCCTCATATATACAATACTACACCTAACCCCTCACATGTACAATACTACACCTAACCCCTCACATATACAATACTACACCTAACCCCTCACATATACAATACTACACCTACCCCTCACATATACAATACTACACCTAACCCCTCACATATACAATACTACACCTAACCCCTCATATATACAATACTACACCTAACCCCTCACATATACACGACTACACCTAACCCCTCACATGTACAATACTACACCTAACCCCTCACATATACAATACTACACCTAACCCTCACATATACAATACTACACCTAACCCTCACATATACAATACTACACCTAACCCCTCACATATACAATACTACACCTAACCCTCACATGTACAATACTACACCTAACCCCTCATATATACAATACTACACCTAACCCCTCACATATACAATACTACACCTAACCCTCACATATACAATACTACACCTAACCCTCATATATACAATACTACACCTAACCCCTCACATGTACAATACTACACCTAACCCCTCACATATACAATACTACACCTAACCCCTCACATATACAATACTACACCTACCCTCACATATACAATACTACACCTAACCCCTCACATATACAATACTACACCTAACCCCTCATATATACAATACTACACCTAACCCCTCACATATACAATACTACACCTAACCCCTCACATATACAATACTACACCTAACCCCTCACATATACAATACTACACCTAACCCTCACATGTACAATACTACACCTAACCCTCATATATACAATACTACACCTAACCCTCACATATACAATACTACACCTAACCCCTCACATATACAATACTACACCTAACCCCTCATATATACAATACTACACCTAACCCCTCACATGTACAATACTACACCTAACCCCTCACATATACAATACTACACCTAACCCCTCACATATACAATACTACACCTACCCCTCACATATACAATACTACACCTAACCCTCACATATACAATACTACACCTAACCCCTCATATATACAATACTACACCTAACCCCTCACATGTACAATACTACACCTAACCCTCACATATACAATACTACACCTAACCCCTCACATATACAATACTACACCTAACCCCTCACATATACAATACTACACCTAACCCCTCACATATACAATACTACACCTAACCCTCATATATACAATACTACACCTAACCCCTCACGTATACAATACTACACCTAACCCTTCACATATACAATACTACACCTACCCTCACATATACAATACTACACCTAACCCCTCACATATACAATACTACACCTAACCCTCACATATACAATACTACACCTAACCCCTCACATATACAATACTACACCTAACCCCTCACATATACAATACTACACCTAACCCTCACATGTACAATACTACACCTAACCCCTCATATATACAATACTACACCTAACCCCTCACATATACAATACTACACCTAACCCCTCACATATACAATACTACACCTAACCCCTCATATATACAATACTACACCTAACCCTCACATGTACAATACTACACCTAACCCCTCACATATACAATACTACACCTAACCCCTCACATATACAATACTACACCTAACCCCTCACATATACAATACTACACCTAACCCTCACATATACAATACTACACCTAACCCCTCACATATACAATACTACACCTAACCCCTCATATATACAATACTACACCTAACCCTCACATGTACAATACTACACCTAACCCTCACATATACAATACTACACCTAACCCCTCACATATACAATACTACACCTAACCCTCACATATACAATACTACACCTAAGCCCTCACATATACAATACTACACCTAACCCCTCATATATACAATACTACACCTAACCCCTCACATATACAATACTACACCTAACCCCTCACATATACAATACTACACCTACCCCTCACATATACAATACTACACCTAACCCCTCACATATACAATACTACACCTAACCCCTCATATATACAATACTACACCTAACCCCTCACATGTACAATACTACACCTAACCCCTCACATATACAATACTACACCTAACCCCTCACATATACAATACTACACCTAACCCCTCACATATACAATACTACACCTAACCCCTCACATATACAATACTACACCTAACCCCTCATATATACAATACTACACCTAACCCCTCACGTATACAATACTACACCTAACCCTTCACATATACAATACTACACCTACCCCTCACATATACAATACTACACCTAACCCCTCACATATACAATACTACACCTAACCCCTCACATATACAATACTACACCTAACCCCTCACATATACAATACTACACCTAACCCCTCACATATACAATACTACACCTAACCCCTCACATGTACAATACTACACCTAACCCCTCATATATACAATACTACACCTAACCCCTCACATATACAATACTACACCTAACCCTCACATATACAATACTACACCTAACCCTCATATACAATACTACACCTAACCCCTCACATGTACAATACTACACCTAACCCCTCAATACTACACCTAACCCTCACATATACAATACTACACCTAACCCTCACATATACAATACTACACCTAACCCCTCACATATACAATACTACACCTAACCCCTCACATATACAATACTACACCTAACCCCTCATATATACAATACTACACCTAACCCCTCACGTATACAATACTACACCTAACCCCTCATATATACAATACTACACCTAACCCCTCACATATACAATACTACACCTAACCCCTCACGTATACAATACTACACCTAACCCCTCACATATACAATACTACACCTACCCCTAACAGCCACAATAATACACCTAACCCCTCACATATACAATACTACACCTACCCCTAACAGCCACAATAATACACCTAACCCCTCACATATACAATACTACACCTAACCCCTCACATATACAATACTACACCTACCCCTAACAGCCACAATACTACACCTAACCCCTCACGTATACAATACTACACCTACCCCTAACAGCCACAATAATACACCTACCCCTAACAGCCACAATACTACCCCTACCCCACCTAACCCCTCACATGTACAATACTACACCTACCCCTAACAGCCACAATAATACACCTACCCCTATCAGCCACAATACTACACCTACCCCTAACAGCCACAATAATACACCTACCCCTATCAGCCACAATAATACACCTACCCCCTCACATATACAATACTACACCTAACCCCTCACATATACAATACTACACCTACCGCTCACATATACAATACTACATCTACCGCTCACATATACAATACTACACCTACCCCTCACATATACAATACTACATCTAACCCCTCACATATACAATACTACACCTAACCCCTCACATATACAATACTACACCTACCCTCACATATACAATACTACACCTAACCCTCACATATACAATAATACACCTAACCCTCACATATACAATACTACACCTAACCCTCACATATACAATACTACACCTAACCCTCACATGTACAATACTACACCTAACCCTCACATATACAATACTACACCTAACCCCTCACATATACAATACTACACCTAACCCCTCACATATACAATACTACACCTAACCCTCACCATATACAATACTACACCTAACCCCTCATATATACAATACTACACCTAACCCTCACGTATACAATACTACACCTAACCCCTCATATATACAATACTACACCTAACCCCTCACATATACAATACTACACCTAACCCCTCACGTATACAATACTACACCTAACCGCTCACATATACAATACTACACCTACCCCTAACAGCCACAATAATACACCTAACCCCTCACGTATACAATACTACACCTAACCCCTCACATATACAATACTACACCTACCCCTAACAGCCACAATAATACACCTAACCCTCACATATACAATACTACACCTACCCCTAACAGCCACAATAATACACCTAACCCTCACATATACAATACTACACCTAACCCTCACATATACAATACTACACCTACCCCTAACAGCCACAATACTACACCTAACCCCTCACGTATACAATACTACACCTACCCCTAACAGCCACAATAATACACCTACCCCTAACAGCCACAATACTACCCCTACCCCACCTAACCCCTCACATGTACAATACTACACCTACCCCTAACAGCCACAATAATACACCTACCCCTATCAGCCACAATACTACACCTACCCCTAACAGCCACAATAATACACCTACCCCTATCAGCCACAATAATACACCTACCCCCTCACATATACAATACTACACCTAACCCCTCACATATACAATACTACACCTACCGCTCACATATACAATACTACATCTACCGCTCACATATACAATACTACACCTACCCCTCACATATACAATACTACATCTAACCCCTCACATATACAATACTACACCTAACCCCTCACATATACAATACTACACCTACCCCTCACATATACAATACTACACCTAACCCCTCACATATACAATAATACACCTAACCCCTCACATATACAATACTACACCTAACCCCTCACATATACAATACTACACCTAACCCCTCACATATACAATACTACACTTACCCCTCACATATACACGACTACACCTAACCCCTCACATATACAATACTACACTTACCCCTCACATATACACGACTACACCTAACCCCTCACGTATACAATACTACACCTAACCCCTCACATATACAATACTACACCTAACCCCTCACATATACAATACTACACCTAACCCCTCACATATACAATAATACACCTACCCCTCACATATACAATACTACACCTAACCCCTCACATATACAATAATACACCTACCCCTATCAGCCACAATAATACACCTAACCCCTCACATATACAATACTACACCTAACCCCTCACATATACAATACTACACCTAACCCCTCACATATACAATAATACACCTACCCCTAACAGCCACAATACTACACCTAACCCCTCACATATACAATACTACACCTAACCCCTAACAGCCACAATACTACACCTAACCCCTCACATATACAATACTACACCTACCCCTATCAGCTACAATACTACACCTAACCCCTCACATATACAATACTACACCTACCCCTATCAGCTACAATACTACACCTAACCCCTCACATATACAATACTACACCTAACCCCTCACATATACAATACTACACCTAACCCTCACATATACAATACTACACCTAACCCTCACATATACAATACTACACCTAACCCCTCACATATACAATACTACACCTAACCCCTCACATATACAATACTACACCTAACCCTCACATATACAATACTACACCTAACCCCTACCTAACCCCTCAACCCCTACTACCCCTAACAGCCACAATACTACACCTAACCCCTCACATATACAATACTACACCTAACCCCTCACATATACAATAATACACCTACCCCTATCAGCCACAATAATACACCTAACCCCTCACATATACAATACTACACCTAACCCCTCACATATACAATACTACACCTACCCCTATCAGCCACAATACTACACCTACCCCTATCAGCCACAATACTACACCTAACCCCTCACATATACAATACTACACCTAACCCTTCACATATACAATACTACACCTACCCTCACATATACAATACTACACCTAACCCCTCACATATACAATACTACACCTAACCCCTCACATATACAATACTACACCTAACCCTCACATATACAATACTACACCTAACCCTCACATATACAATACTACACCTAACCCTCACATATACAATACTACACCTAACCCCTCACATATACAATACTACACCTAACCCCTCACATATACAATACTACACCTAACCCTCACATATACAATACTACACCTACCCCTATCAGCCACAATACTACACCTACCCCCTCACATATACAATACTACACCTAACCCCTCACATATACAATACTACACCTAACCCCTCACGTATACAATACTACACCTACCGCTCACATATACAATACTACACCTACCCCTATCAGCCACAATACTACACCTAACCCCTCACATATACAATACTACACCTAACCCCTACCTAACCCCTCAACCCCTACTACCCCTAACAGCCACAATACTACACCTAACCCCTACCTAACCCCTCAACCCCTACTACCCCTAACAGCCACAATACTACACCTAACCCTCACATATACAATACTACACCTAACCCCTACCTAACCCCTCAACCCCTACTACCCTAACAGCCACAATACTACACCTAACCCCTCACATATACAATACTACACCTAACCCCTACCCCACCTAACCCCTACCTAACCCTCAACCCCTACTACCCCTAACAGCCACAATACTACCCCTACCCCTCACATATACAATACTACACCTACCCCTATCAGCCACAATACTACACCTACCCCTAACAGCCACAATACTACACCTAACCCCTACCTAACCCCTCAAACCCTACTACCCCTACCCCACCTAACCATTAGAAACAATACTACACCTAACCCCTACCCCACCTAACCATTAGAAACAATACTACACCTAACCCCTACCCCACCTAACCATTAGAAACAATACTACACCTAACCCCTCATATATAAATATAATATATTAAATATACTGCCAGAAATAATTCAGCCACAATACTACACCTAACCCCTCATATATAAATATAATATATTAAATATACTGCCAGAAATAATACAGCCACAATACTACACCTAACCCCTCATATATAAATATAATATATTAAATATACTGCCAGAAATAATTCACGTTTTAATTCATAAAAGCAGAAGAAATACAATAATACACCCATCAATGAATTAAAACACTAAAACAAAATAAAACCTCACCAGTTGAAGGCGGGGTGTACTTTTTATTTGTGTCTTGAGAAACTGCTGCTTTACTGAAAGAAGAAAAGTGAGGAACTCATCTTAGTCATCGTAGTCCATTTTATTAAAGCAGCAGCAGCAGTAATTTTAGTAATACTGGTAGAAGTAATATTAATAATAATGGTAGTAGTAACAGTAGTAGTAGTATGAGTAATAGTAGTAATAATGGTAGTAGTGACAGTAGTAATAGTAGTAAAAATGGTAGTAGTAATATTAGTAATAATGGTAGTAGAAGTACGAGTAATAGTAGTAATACTAGTAGTAGTGATAGAAGTAATAGTAGAAAAAATGGTAGTGGTAATATTAGTAGTAATGGCAGTAGTAATAATGGTAATAGTAATAATGGTAGTAGCAATAGCAATAATTGTAGTAATACTAGTAGGAATAATGGTAGTAGTAACAGTACTAGTAGTAATAATGACAATATTAATAATGGTAATAGTAATAATGGTAGTAGCAATAGTAATAATGGTAGTAGTAACAGTAGTAGTAGTATGAGTAATAGTAGTAATAATAGTAGGAGTGATAGTAGTAAAAGTAGTAAAAATGGAAGTGGTAATATTAGTAGTAATGGTAGTAGTAACAATGGTAATAGTAATAATGGTAGTAGCAATAGTAATAATGGTAGTAGTAACAGTAGTAGTAGTATGAGTAATAGTAGTAATAATAGTAGTAGTGATAGTAGTAAAAGTAGTAAAAATGGAAGTGGTAATATTAGTAGTAATGGTAGTAGTAACAATGGTAATAGTAATAATGGTAGTAGCAATAGTAGTATTAGTATGAGTAATAGTAGTAATAAAAGTAGTAGTGATAGTAGTAATAGTAGTGAAAATGGTAGCGGTAAGGTTAGTAATAATGGTAGTAGTAACAGTAGTAGTAGTATGAGTAATAGTAGTAATAATGGTAGTAGTGACAGTAGTAATAGTAGTAAAAATGGTAGTAGTAATATTAGTAATAATGGTAGTAGAAGTACGAGTAATAGTAGTAATACTAGTAGTAGTGATAGTAGTAATAGTAGAAAAAATGGTAGTGGTAATATTAGTAGTAATGGCAGTAGTAATAATGGTAATAGTAATAATGGTAGTAGCAATAGCAATAATTGTAGTAATACTAGTAGGAATAATGGTAGTAGTAACAGTACTAGTAGTAATAATGACAATATTAATAATGGTAATAGTAATAATGGTAGTAGCAATAGTAATAATGGTAGTAGTAACAGTAGTAGTAGTAATAATGACAATATTAATAATGGTAATAGTAATAATGGTAGTAGCAATAGTAATAATGGTAGTAGTAACAGTACTAGTAGTAATAATGACAATATTAATAATGGTAATAGTAATAATGGAAATAGTAATGACGGTAATAGTAATAGTAATAATAGTAGCAATAACAGTATTAATAATAGTAATAGTAACACGGGTAATAGTAGTAATAGTAATAATGGTAGTAGTAATAACAGTAGTAATAATGGTAATAGTAATAACAGTAGTAATAATGGTAATAGTAATAACAGTAGTAATAATGGTAATAGTAATAACAGTAGTAATAATGGTAATAGTAATAACGGTAGTAGTGATAGTAATAATAGTAGCAATAACAGTAGTAATAATGGTAATAGTAATAATGTAGTAGTGATAGTAATAATGGTTGTAGTAGTAATAGTAATAATGGTAGTAGTAGTAATAGTAATAATGGTAGTAGTAGTAATAGTAATAATGGTAGTAGTAGTAATAGTAATAATGGTAGAAATAACAGTAATAATAATAACAATAGTAATAATGGTAGTAGCAATAGTAATAATGGTAGTAGCAATAGTAATAATGGTAGTAGCAATAGTAATAATGGTAGTAGCAATAGTAATAATAATAGCAATAGTAATAATGGTAGTAGCAATAGCAATACCGGTAGTGGTAACAGTAATAATGATAGTAGTAGTAATAATAATAATAATAATAATGGTAGTAATAACAGTAGTAATAATGGTAATAGTAATAATGTAGTAGTGATAGTAATAATGGCTGTAATAACAGTAGTAATAATGGTAGTAATAACAGTAATAATAATGGTAATAGTAATAATGGTAGTAGTGATAGTAATAATGGCTGTAATAACAGTAGTAATAATGTTAATAGCAATAATGGTAGTAGCGATAGTAATAATGGTAGAAGCAATTGCAATAATGGTAGTAGCAATAGTAATAATGGTAGTAATAATGGTAATAGTAATAATGGTAGTGGTGATAGTGATAGTAGTAATAGTAGTAGTAATAGTAGTAATGCTAGTAATAATAATGGCAATAGTAATAATGGTAATAGTAATAGTAATAATGGTAATAGTAATAATGGTAGTAGTAATAGTAGTAATAATGGTAAAAGTAATATTGGTAGTAGTAATTGTAACAATAGTAGTGGTAATAGTAGTAACCTTCTCCAACCTATCTCCTGATTCTGCCTCCTCAACCCTCCTCTCCTCCCTTTCTGCATCCTTTGACTCTCGGTCCTCCCCTCCCGCTCCGTGGCTCGACGACTCATTGCGAGCTCACAGAACAAGGCTCCGGGCAGCCGAGCGGAAATGGAGGAAAACTCGCCTCCCTGCGGACCTGGCATCCTTTCACTCCCTCCTCTCTACATTTTCCTCTTCTGTCTCTGCTGCTAAAGCCCCTTTCTTCCACTCTAAATTCCAAGCATCTGCCTCTAACCCTAGGAAGCTCTTTGCCACCTTCTCCTCCCTCCTGAATCCTCCTCCCCCTCCCCCCCCTCCTCCCTCTCTGCAGATGACTTCGTCAACCATTTTGAAAAGAAGGTCGACGACATCCGATCCTCGTTTGCTAAGTCAAACGACACCGCTGGTTCTGCTCACACTGCCCTACCCTGTGCTCTGACCTCTTTCTCCCCTCTCTCTCCAGATGAAATCTCGCGTCTTGTGACGGCCGGCCGCCCAACAACCTGCCCGCTTGACCCTATCCCCTCCTCTCTTCTCCAGACCATTTCCGGAGACCTTCTCCCTTACCTCACCTCGCTCATCAACTCATCTCTGACCGCTGGCTACGTCCCTTCCGTCTTCAAGAGAGCGAGAGTTGCACCCCTTCTGAAAAAACCTACACTCGATCCCTCCGATGTCAACAACTACAGACCAGTATCCCTTCTTTCTTTTCTCTCCAAAACTCTTGAACGTGTCGTCCTTGGCCAGCTCTCCCGCTATCTCTCTCAGAATGACCTTCTTGATCCAAATCAGTCAGGTTTCAAGACTAGTCATTCAACTGAGACTGCTCTTCTCTGTATCACGGAGGCGCTCCGCACTGCTAAAGCTAACTCTCTCTCCTCTGCTCTCATCCTTCTAGACCTATCGGCTGCCTTCGATACTGTGAACCATCAGATCCTCCTCTCCACCCTCTCCGAGTTGGGCATCTCCGGCGCGGCCCACGCTTGGATTGCGTCCTACCTGACAGGTCGCTCCTACCAGGTGGTGTGGCGAGAATCTGTCTCCTCACCACGCGCTCTCACCACTGGCGTCCCCCAGGGCTCTGTTCTAGGCCCTCTCCTATTCTCGCTATACACCAAGTCACTTGGCTCTGTCATAACCTCACATGGTCTCTCCTATCATTGCTATGCAGACGACACACAATTAATCTTCTCCTTTCCCCCTTCTGATGACCAGGTGGCGAATCGCATCTCTGCATGTCTGGCAGACATATCAGTGTGGATGACGGATCACCACCTCAAGCTGAACCTCGGCAAGACGGAGCTGCTCTTCCTCCCGGGGAAGGACTGCCCGTTCCATGATCTCGCCATCACGGTTGACAACTCCATTGTGTCCTCCTCCCAGAGCGCTAAGAACCTTGGCGTGATCCTGGACAACACCCTGTCGTTTTCAGCCAACATCAAGGCGGTGGCCCGTTCCTGTAGGTTCATGCTCTACAACATCCGCAGAGTACGACCCTGCCTCACACAGGAAGCGGCGCAGGTCCTAATCCAGGCACTTGTCATCTCCCGTCTGGATTACTGCAACTCGCTGTTGGCTGGGCTCCCTGCCTGTGCCATTAAACCCCTACAACTCATCCAGAACGCCGCAGCCCGTCTGGTGTTCAACCTTCCCAAGTTCTCTCACGTCACCCGCTCCTCCGCTCCCTCCACTGGCTTCCAGTTGAAGCTCGCATCCGCTACAAGACCATGGTGCTTGCCTACGGAGCTGTGAGGGAACGGCACCTCAGTACCTCCAGGCTCTGATCAGGCCCTACACCCAAACAAGGGCACTGCGTTCATCCACCTCTGGCCTGCTCGCCTCCCTACCACTGAGGAAGTTCAGTTCCCGCTCAGCCCAGTCAAAACTGTTCGCTGCTCTGGCCCCCCAATGGTGGAACAAACTCCCTCACGACGCCAGGACAGCGGAGTCAATCACCACCTTCCGGAGACACCTGAAACCCCACCTCTTTAAGGAATACCTAGGATAGGATAAAGTAATCCTTCCCACCCCCCCTTAAAAGATTTAGATGCACTATTGTAAAGTGGCAGTTCCACTGGATGTCA